>NC_081409.1:78918321-79218321 GCF_030272615.1 Cryptomeria japonica
CCCCCTCTCCTTATCCTATTCTATTCCTCTCTCTCTCTCTCTCTCTCTCTCTCTCTCTCTCTCTCTCTCTCTCTCTCTCTCTCTCTATCTCTCTCTCTTTCTCTCTCTCTATCTCTATCTCTCTCTTTCTCTCTCCCCCTCTCCTTTTCCTAACCTCCCTCTCTCTCCCTCTCAATCCATCCCCACATCTCTCTCTCTCTCTCTCTCTCTCTCTCTCTCTCTCTCTCTCTCTCTCTCTCTCTCTCTCTTCTCTCTCTCTCTCTATCTCTCTATCTCTCTCTTTCTCTCTCTCCCCCCTCTCCTTTTCCTAACCTCCCTCTCTCTCCCTCTCAATCCATCCACACATCTCTCTCTCTCTCTCTCTCTCCATCTCTCTCTCTCTCTCTCTCTCTCCTCTCTCTCTCCTCTCTCTCTCCTCTCTCTCTCTCTCTCTCTCTCCATTCCCTTAATCCTATTCTCACCCTCTCTCTCTCTCTCTCCCCACTTCCTATTTGGTTCCTAGTTCTACATAACCCGTACAGGTTATGTAGAACTAAGGCCAAAACTTCTAGTTCTACATAACCCATATGGGTTATGAGAAATTGTGAACATTCACATTAGGTTTCCATAACCTGTACAGGTTATGGGAAAATCTTAATATATTTTACTCCCAACAGCCCTAAAAACCAACATTGTGAGTTGTTTGAAGGCCCCCACTTCTTTTGCACATGATTTCCTGGGACAGTAACAGTCAAGTTTTCATATTTTTTTTGTCACTTTTGCTTTGAAATAATTGATTTGTCTCATATATTGGATTATTTTTTAATTTATTTTATCATTGTTACTTTAGATTATAACAAAATGATGATCATTTTTTTGTTTTTTTTGCTTTGATCATGATTGATTTGTCTTGTATTTTGGTTTTTCTTTAAGTTATTTTAGTATTGTTACTTTAGATTATAACAAAATGATGATCCATTTGTTGGTTTTTTGCTATTCGATTGTGGATTGTCATCATGATGTTATGTGTAGGACAATAGGAAAACACATAATGAAGAATATATACCATTTGAATTTGATGTTATCAATACACATAATGCACCTAATGAAAACAAAGAGCATGCACCAATCTTAACACCTCTTTAGAATAATTCATAGAAAACCAAAGTTCCTAATAGACATTGATGAAAAAATTGTAAAACCAATGCATGATAAAATTTTCAAAAGAACTTGTAGAAGAATGGTTAGAAGAATTTGGAATAACTATTTTGAAAACTTAAATCAAAATGGAAGATGATCAAAGCAAAAAAACAAAAAATGATGATCATTTTTTGTTTTTTTTGCTTTGATCATGATTGATTTGTCTTGTATTTTGGTTTTTCTTTAAGTTATTTTAGTATTGTTACTTTAGATTATAACAAAATGATGATCATTTGTTGGTTTTTTGCTATTCGATTGTGGATTGTCATCATGATGTTATGTGTAGGACAATAGGAAAACACATAATGAAGAATATATACCATTTGAATTTGATGTTATCAATACACATAATGCACCTAATGAAAACAAAGAGCATGCACCAATCTTAACACCTCTTAGAATAATTCATAGAAAACCAAAGTTCCTAATAGACATTGATGAAAAAATTGTAAAACCAATGCATGATAAAATTTTCAAAAGAACTTGTAGAAGAATGGTTAGAAGAATTTGGAATAACTATTTTGAAAAACTTAAATCAAAATGGAAGATGCCAATTAGTTTGTTGAAATGATTAAAAATCTGAAATTTAGGAGAGAGTGAAAATTTTGGGGTTAAAAACATCTAAAAATAATATTGAAAGAACCATTGTGAGAAATATTTTTTATGCATACCAAGCCATTGCTTCGAAATCATGCACTAAGGATGCTAATGTTACTCATCATGTCCTCACATCAACCATAATGGGAAAGGAAATGAAAAAATCTCATTTAATAAGCAAAAACAAGCAAGTCATTAAGGATAAGTAGAACCACATTACACTTTGCCTTAGAGAGGCGAGAAAAAATTGAGGATCCTAACAATAATTCTTTTTGGGCATTCTCGGGTAGACTCCTATGCAAGGACAAGGTTGGTGTTGATGCACTAAGAACATTAATTGAGAAATATTGGCTTAGAAGGTACCGTTGTTGTGTCGAGTTGTATTGTGACCTCTTAAACTCATTTATTTATTAGTCATATTGATTTTGGCATTACCATATCCTTCTATAAAATGCAGGTACCCTATCAAAAATTCTAATGTCTGGTTATTTGAGGACTTTGAGACACATAGACATATTCTTCATTACTCAAATCTTCTTGTTGCAACAAATATTCATTTGATTAAATATAGTGGTAGACCTCTTAACAAGGATTTTTGGAAAGTTCATGAATCTGACCACAAGGAAATACTTGAGATACTAAGGGTTAGAGTTGATCCAGAAGGTTCACTTGATTGATTTTGGGCCATCTAGAAGAACAATTCTACAATATGGTAGAATAATTTTGACAATTTTGTATATATCTTTTGCAAAATGTTGTAACTTCACTTTTTTGGATGTGCTCTACATTCATATGAGTTGTAATGTGAATATGTAGATGCCAAATTTTGTATATAAAAACATCAATGAGTTGCAATGTGCATATCTAGATAATAAATTTTGTATAAAAAAACAACAATGGGTTGTACTGTGCATATCTAGATGCTAAATTTTGTATAAAAAACAATGAGTTGTAATTTGCATATTTCGAAGCAAAATTTTATATATAAAAACAGTAATGAGCTTGATCATTTATATTAGATGACAAATTTTATATATAAAAGTGCCCATGGGGCTGATTTGCAAATTTTGAGAGCCCAAATTTGTATCATTTGATTATTAATACATTTGTAATAAATTTGTACCATTTGATTATAAATTTGTACTATTTGATTATAAATACATTTGAAGGATTTTTTATGTATTGAAGGATATTCAATAAGAATCTTATCATTTGCTGCACTTTTCTTGATGTCATAAGTGCCACGGTCTCTGAATTACGCGATGTCAAAGTTTGACCATTTTTTCCACTTTGAGCACTCAAGGGAAAACATCGCTACGAGGTGGCTTGAAATGATCAGACATCTTAGGGAGTGAGACAAGGGCACACCTAGTGTAAACCCGACCATCCAGACATGCTCGAGTTGACGATTCATTCCGACGACGAGCAGAACGAAAGATGCACTATTTTGCCACCTCACTGACGGTTTTTGACAGTTTTTTATGCAACAAAAAAAATATCACCAAAAGAAAATGTAATCGATTTGTCCAAAACTAAGAGAATATTTTTTAGGCAGCAACAAAACAACCTCATAGGTTCAAACGGCTCGTCCATAAGTGCCACGATCTCCGAGTTACGCAACGTCAAAGTTTGATCATTTTTTCCACTTTGAGCACTCAAGGGAAAGCATCGCTACGAGGTGGCTCAAAATGATCAGACATCTTGGAGAGTAAGATAAGGGCACACCTAGTGTAAACCCAGCCACCCAAATGCACTCACACTGATGGTTCATTCCCATGATGAGCAAAATGAAAGATGCACTACTTTGCCATCTATCACTAACGGTTTTTGATGGTTTTTTATGCAACAGAAAAACTCTCACCACAAGAAAACGGAATCAAGTTGTCTGAAACCGAGAGAGGATTTTTTAGGCAGTGACAACACAACCCCATATATTCAAACAGATCATCCATAAGTGCCACGGTCTCCGATTTACACGATGTTAAAATTTGACCCTTTTTCCACTTTGAGCACTCAAGGGAAAGCATCACTACGAGGTGGCTTGGAATGATCGAACGCCTTGAGGAGTAAGACAAGGGCACACCTAGCATAAACCTGGCCACCTAGACACACTTGTGCTGACAGTTCACTCTCTCTTATTCTCCTTCTAGTTAGTACTCCAGCATCCTTATCCCCAATTATCTATTCAGGACTGTGATTCAGTCTCACATACCTAGGAATAACATGATCATTCTCTTCAGGTTCAGCTTCTTCATTGTCATCTTCCTCTGAATTTATTTGTTTTGACTGAACAAGTACATCAGGATTTGCTTTATTAGTTTCTGATTTAACAGTTTCGGGTTCTAAAAGCAAAATGCAAGGATCTTCATCCTTCTTCTCAGAACTGGTTCCTTCTGAAATTCCAGGACATTCATCTACATGAACATCAACACTCTCAACATTTTTTTGTGTTCGGTTGTTGAAGCATTTATATGCCTTACTCCTGGTGGAATAGCCAAGAAATATGCCTTCATCACTCTTAGCTTCAAACTTGCTTATGTAGTCACCTCTTTTAATAAAACATTTGCTACCAAATATTTTAAAATAGCTAACATCAGGTGATCTCCCATACCAGTACTCATATGGGGTCTCGTCCTTACCTCTTTTTATCAGAACTCGGTTCATTGTGTAGACAGCTATACTTACAACTTCTTTCCAAAAGGTTTTTGATACACCTCCTTGTATCAACATAGTTATAGCAGCTTCAACCACTGCCCAGTTGTTTCTCTCTGCTATACTATTCTATTGTGGTGTCCTTGGTGCAGAAAGCTACCACTTGATACCATTATCATCACAATATTTAGTGAACTCTACAGAAGTGAATTCACCGCCTTGATCTATTCTTAGACATTTTATACTTTTGCCACTCTCTTCTTTAGCAATCTTGACATGCTCATCACCGCTATAGATATCATCAAGTTTCTTCCATACTTCATATGTAGTTTCAAGACCATGAACATCTACATATTCAACATTAGACAAGGAACTGATAATAACTTCTAATGCCTGGTGATTTTCTTATTGTTCTTTCTTCTGATCATTAGTTAGGGGTCCAGTAGGTGTAGTATACTTATGTTCTATATGATCCCAATATTGACTACCAAGACTCTTAATGTAAATCTTCATTCTGTCACTCCATATTCTATAGTTATCTTTGTTAAACTTAAGACCTTCTTTCTTCATCATGATCTACATGATCTTTTCCTCGAGCTATTAGGCTTTTAGATTAAGAGGAACTGGATAGCTTTGATACCAATTGATGGTATGATGAAAGAATAAGCATTTGGTAGAATACTGAGAGGGGGGGGGTGAATCGGTATATGAAAAACTGATACAAAGTTCCCAAGTTCAAAACTCAGTCAAACAAAGTAAACATATCTCAATCAAGATCAATATTCTTAGGAGTATTTTGACATTAACCAGTTTAACTGTTATGACAACTTTTGACAATAAACACCTTCAATCTTGTAAACATCAACAATGCTTAATCTTAACTCAACATATTCATCTCTCAATGCTTCTATTTAACATGCCTTATCAGAAGTTAACCAAATCAACAAATAAGATCACAACCACAAAAGCATTCACCACTTGACACAAATGTTTATACGTGAAAAACCCAAATAGGTATAAACCACGGTGAGATGGGACTCACAAGGATAGTTATTTGAACTCTTTCGAAGTTCGCCTAGTTAGGATCCAAAGCCTGTTAGAGCTTTACAATAAGTCTTGTTAAGAACTAATTCTGGTTAGGAACCACCCGTTTAAGGGATTTACAAATATGCCTTGTTAGAAGCACAATACCCTATTAGGAGTAACCTCGCTAGAAGATTTAAGAATACAAGCTAATGGACTACCTTGTTAGAGGATTTAATGAGTAATCAAGCTTGTTAGAGTTTACCCGGTTAAGGTATTTTACTTCTGCTCTAATTGTTAGAAAACAACAGGTTTTCTTGATCTGTTTGAGTAGCACTACATTTGCTTGATCAGATCCTTCTAAGCTTCAATCTGCCTTCACTCAAAGTGCAGATCCATTTACTAGTTGGGCAACCACACACTCAATAGGTTTTCTACCAATCTTTCCAACAACCTTTACAAACAACTTCATCGACCTTAAATACAAATCAATTAGGTCGGTAACACAACAAAAACCTAATTCTCATTCTCATCATTGAGATTACAAACAAGACAATTCAATCTTGACCGTTAGAAATCATGACAATCTCTTCACATTCTTCAAGACAATTCCAATTGCTCCATGATCACCGCTCTATTGGACTTTGTAACTCATCACACATTGTGCATTAAATGCAATCCACTTTGCTCCTTCCCTAGATAATAAGAAAATGCATCAAACTAATTTGAGTTTATCCTCATACAATGATCACACGTGTCTCCATCATTACCGCTCATTAGATAATAAACCAACAAACTTGATCGGCTAGGGTTTAACAACTGATAGGGTTTGCTGGTTACATTACATAGAAGGGTCACCGATTCACCGGTTCAACTCACAAAATTTACATACCGGTTACAATATCTTCTATAACTCTCTTCTTATTGTAATACCCTAAAAATGGTCATCTAAACCACGAGCCCCTAATCTCGACAATGTCACCAAGGTCCTAACCAAAGGCAATTAAATCAATTTTGAGCACATAATTAATTTCTTAAATCATCAATGTCACATGGCAAAATTAATCAACCAATATTAATTAAATATTTATTTAATTAATTGATCATTCCAAGTAAATCATTTTAAACAATTGTCTTATTTAATTTAATTAAATATCTTTTACATATTTAATTAAATAAATCAATTTTCCATTAAATCATCAAAAAGAGAAATTAATTTGAAAAATAAATAAAAATTGCCATAAATCTTCAAAAAAGGAAACAAATCAAGAAAGAGGAATTGGAAATTATGAGCACAAATCTTCAAAAATGAAAATAAATCAAAAAAAGAATTAATTGACAAAAAAAAAAAAAAAATTGAGAAAAGAAATCAATTGGAGACAATCTTGAAAAACAAATTAAAAATTGATAAATAATCTCAAAGAAAGCAATTAAAACAATTGAATATTAAAATTGAATGAAATAGAGAATAAATCAGTTTTTTCTTGATTTATCTTAATTTTAGTTCAATTTCCTTTAAAACTGAGAAAAACGTCCAATCACATCAATTCACCTAGATTGTGCTTCCTCTTGGAAAATCTTGACCACTCATCATAATTTGATCTCAGCCTTTGGTTTCTTTCTAAATTTTCTATAAATTTAGGCTCTAATCTCTCATTCAAAAAAATCCTGGAGAATATATTGTTATTATACTATTTTTGCTCTAGGTTCATTGAGAATATTGCATACATATTTAGATAATTTATCTCATTTATTGCTTAAATCTTGTTAGATTAATCTTGCATTTATCATGCTCATATAGATTTAAATCCTTCGTCTTGGTGTTGTCTAGTCACTGGATAGCTTAGCAATCTGAGAGCAATCTTATACTCGCATCTTTTAGAAGGCAATGGGTCGATTTGTTATGGTTTTCATATTCATGCTTATATCTGACTAACCATGCATCTAATGACTTAATTGAAGTGTTGTGTATTCTAGATACAGATACAAGTCCACTTTTCACACACACATTTTTGGCGCCCACCGTGGGGCAGAAAACTACTTTTTCAGCCTCAGAATCATTCTTTTTATCCTGCAAGTTCCGTCCGTACAAGCTTTGTGAAATATCGTACGAGTAGTTTCACTGCATCATACGACATTATATTGAAGCCTGTAGTTTATCGTACGACATAATATTATACCCTGTAGTTTGTCATACGAATCAGAGTATGGACTCGTACGACATATTGTTTCTAGTTATTTAATTTTATCCTCTGTCGTCCTGTGCTAATTTCTGAATCGTACGATAAAAGTTCTTTTGTCGTTTCATTTTATGAGAATTGTCATACGATTTTGTTCTCTGTTAGATTAAAAGCAAGTTTTACTTTTCGGGGTTTTTCTTGAATTAAATTTGGATTATGTTGACACTAACCCTGAATTGTCTTCTGTCTACTTGGTATTTTCACAGCCTGACTAGTTTCTTGTAGGACACTTTTCAAAGAATTTATCAATCAAACATACGCCTGTCAAAGAATAAAAACAACATGACTACTAATGCGTTGTTTTTGCAGGTTGCCTAAAGAGAAATCAATCAAACATCATGTATTCTTTAATTTTTTTCTAGGCACCTAACTTGCTATCTGGGTAATGAACAAATCTTTCTTTTGTGTTTTTTTGGAAAATTCTGAGAGGTAGGAGAGTATGCTCTTGTCTTTTTAAGACAATCAGAAATCTAGACCCTTGAGGCTTTTTCTTTGTTTGAGATTTGTACATCTTTAGCAGGCCTGCCCTCCCGAGGGGTTGAAAAACTCTTAAAGTCGTTACGGCCGGTGTGAGGGGAACGACCTAAGTGGGAACGGCTAAATGCCAAGTACTCCAACCCACTATAAAATAAATGTGATTTGATGAAAATCAAGTCAATGATAGTGCTTGGGAATAGCTCTTCTCAGTACCTTCGGGTATATTGAACCTTGGTTTTCAAGGTTGGGAGACCTTTTAATTGAGTTTATACCTCGACGCGTCAAACGGAACCCTTACTAGATCCAATTAAAATTAGAAGCTACCTGATTCACCTCCGAAAGGTTGATAATCTTTGTGCAAGAGAGATAGTAACTCTCCTAAGACACTTGCCATATCGTACCCCCATTAGCGTTTGGAGTCGGTTAATATGGCGTTGAGAATCCATTGCATGAGACTCAGTGGTCGTATTCTGATTAGCTATTGGGTGTGTACCTAAGTCATCAAGCAAAGGTTTTCTTCTCTAAGCCAACTTCCATAGGGTTTGCATGTTGTGATTGGAGTTATTATTCATACTGTGTGTTTTCTGTGTTTTCATCCCTCAAATTAAAACTGGAATACTAAAAGTGGAGAAAACAAATCAACAAACTCAATGATCAAAACTCTGTCTGTGTCACAAACTAGTCTATCCTGGTCAAAAATCAGTCCATCTCAAAATTGGTCATACTCAGTTGTCATACCCAGCCATTGAAAAACTCATAATTTTTTGTCTCCGTCCTGTTAACAGTCGTATGAGCCTGATCATTTGTCGTCCTGCACCATATCCTATGTCGTACGAGTCTGGTAATTTATCGCACGAAGCTAATCCTTTGTCGTACAAGATCCAGAAGTTTGTCATTCTAAGCTAAATCCTATGTCATATGAGACTGAACTGCACAGAATCATTTGTCGTTCGGGACCTACCCATTTGTTGTACGGTACTAGGCAACAACTCGTACGAAATAGAACTGTTGTCATCCTGAAGCTGTTATACTATCGTACGGTCTCATAAATTCTGTCGTACGAGGCTCTGATTTTGCCAATCTAGAACAGTCAAACCTGTCCAAAATAGTCTACAGCGAGCCTAAAACCAGTTATCATCCTCCTGAGCATAAACAACCTTGATAGTGTACCTTTGTCATTGCATTGCACGATTTTGTCGATCATCTTTAAGCTAGTTCAAACAAACATCTTATCAAACCTAAGTTAACTTAGATAACGTCTTACACAGGATAGATCATTCTTGAAACCAAACCAGATCTTAGTTACTTCTCTCAATCACTACGTTAAATGAACTACTAGCTACAATTTGATCTTGACTTTTGCAACACATCTCGCTCTCGGTCCTGTCAGTTACAAATGCCTGTTCAAACCAGAAGCTCTTGCAGCAAAATAGAGCAAAAGAAACACCCTTTTCATCAAACGGCAATCCATTCTTCAAAGAAAACCCCTTTCAAAGTAAACCATCCTCGTCACAAATACCAGTTTATGATTTACCAATCTTTGGTGAGCCCTTATCTCCCACCATGTCTGGAGGAAGGCAAGAAAGAGAAGCTAGTAAACGAGACACTCACGATGATTTCAACAATCATGCCACTAACAGTGATTCCTCATCAACTGAATCTGAGCTTCCTGAGCCTCCTAAAGCCAAAGTACATAGATGTCAGAATGATAAAGAGTTCCAGAAAATGATGAAGGTCATCATGGCTAAGGAAAAAGAAGACTATTTCCTAGAATTAGCAAAGCAAGGCGCCAAACTCCCTACTGGTTATAATGTGGAGGCCCTCGTCGCTAAAGAGGAAGAGACACCATGGGGAAAAATAAGCAAACAAATGCAAGCATTACAAACTGTGGTCACAAGAATAGAAGACAAAGATAAAACACCAAAACAATATTCTCTGGACACAATATGCCCATTCCCATTTGACAAAAACCTTTACATGTCTCCATTTCCTTCACGAGTTGAGATCCCAAAATTTGACAAATACGATGGTACCTCAGATCCTCAAGATCATGTCAGAGAGTTTTGTGCCGCTTGTATGGAGTTCATGCACGATCAAACGTACCTCATGCGCCTTTTCCCAAGGAGTTTAGGGGGTCAAGCTATGGAATGGTTCTCAAGTCTACCCAAAGGGATAAAAACATTTGAAGAACTAATCCAACTATTTTTGCAACAATACTCATACAAAATTTGGCATCTTGTGACTATGATAGATCTTTGCAACACTAAACAGAAAACAGGGGAGCCTTTTCTCACTTTCCTCCAACGTTGGAGAAAGATGTTCTCTAGGTATCCACGACCTATCCCAGACTCTGAGAAAATGGATATATTTGTCAATAACCTGGTCCCAGAACTGAAATATAGTATACAAATGCAAGTACACCAATCATTTAACAAAATGGTAGATAATGCCATTCGGATGGAAGATGTGCTCATAAAGAAAGGGGATATCTCACTTTGGAAGGAAACATGGCAAGGTTCTAGCTCTAAAGAAAAGAGTAAATACTGGAAATATGGCAAAGATAGCAACAAGAACGTCATTAATGATGGAGTGGTAGATACTGTCCAAGAAAAAACAAAATTCACAATATTTAACTTGGCCAGTGGCACTCAAGCACTCAAGGCAGTTGAAACTACAACAGAGAATCCCCCAAAGAAAACAAGAGAATGGTTTAAAGAAAAACTGTGGCTTTCAAAGCCTAAGCGTGATTTTACTCCTCTGGATGAATCATATGAATCGACTTTTAAAACTTTATTGGCAATTAATCTGATAACATTGCCAGACAATTCTAGACCATATGACCCAGAAATTAGACCCAAGTGGTGGAGAGAAAACGAATATTGTGACTACCATCAGAACAAGGGACATAACATAAACAACTGCATGAAACTCCGACATGAAATCCAAGATCTCATTGACGTAGGAAAGATTGTTGTTGGAAATCACACGACTAATGCTGATCATAAGGCCTTTAAAGATCCCTTACCCACTTATGAACAAGGAGATTCCTCAAAATCCAAGGGAGGAGCTGGGGTCAATTATACCTACACTAACAACGATAAAGTGATCAATATGATTGAATCTGTTCAACCTGAATATTGCAATGTGATCATAGTCCCAGATCACCAAAATCAAACACAAACTGCTAATGTCGTGACTCGCGCTCAAAGGAAGATTACTCTCCTAGGAGCTAGTTCCTCAACTTTCGATCAAACAACATCAAATCTACCAAATAGACAAACAGACATAATCAAGCCTAAATCAAAACAATTGGCTTCATCGTCTTCTCCTGGTTATAGTATTATCAAATAATTGAAGAGAACCAATGCTCAAATCTCCATTTTGGAGCTACTTAAGATCTCTTCTGCTCATAGAGAGGTCCTGGACAAGGCTCTACTTACCACTAGTGTCCCTAGAGATTTAGATGTAGATCAGTTTCAATCTATGGTGGGTCACCTGACCTCACCTCATTACCTCACTTTCTCTAAAGAAGATGATAACTCACTGAGTCACCCACATAACCAACCATTACACATTGAAGCCATGGTCCATAAACACCGTGTTAAACGTGTTTTGATAGATGGAGGTGCTGGGTTGAATATTTGTACCTACAATCTACTGACACAACTGGGATTTTCTGAAAATGTTATTGATCCAACAAAGAAGATAACAATCAAGGCTTATGATGAAGAAGAAAGAACTTCTAAGGGTCTGGTACTATTACCAATCAAATAAGGACCTATGGAAAGAGATGTCATTTTCAAGTCTTGGATCTTCATCTTTCATACAACATCTTACTGGGTAGCCCATGGATTCATGAAATGAAAGCAATACCATCTACGTATCATCAATGCCTGAAATTTCCTTATAATGGAGTTGAAGTCAGTATTCTAGCCGATACAAGCTATACCTACAATGCATTAACGTAGAGTGTTGATTCTTTTGTTCCTCATAATAGAGTAGCCTCCACAGCTAAAAGTTCAGAATCTTTGCTGAAATATTTACAAAAGAAATTGAAAATCACAAACACTGGCATGGATGGCTATAAGATAGAGCCTATACTCTCACTAACGTCTCTTCCTCCATCACCAAGACAGTCAAGAAAACCATCAGAGGTTATGAAGCCACAAATTTCAGCTCCAAAAGTCATTTATGATGGTCTCTTTATACAGTCCTCTATTTCTCTTGCAAGAGAAATAGAAGAGGATGATGTCCTCAAATCACTTTTCAAAGAAGATAGTGCAAACAAAGAAATACGACATTGTGAGATTTCCTCGACACAATATGGTCCAAGATATAAGATGCTTCAACACATGGGATATTTCAATGTTGGTCCTCTAGGCAAGCATCAACAAGGTATTGTTGAACCCATTCAATTACAAACTAAGTCTGTCAATGATAAAGTTGGACTGGGATATGATCCAAGAAAGGAATCAAATCAGAAGCACATGTCTCACCATCAATGTAAGTGGAAGAAAAAGGTACTACCTTTAACAACACAAGAAATTAATACTCACCAAACTCAGGAAGAGTGTGACAATGAACAAAAAGAATTGCCCACCCAGAGAGAGGAAACAGATGGTAATCAAGTTCCAGTTATATCAACTATAATACCACAAGAAGTAGAAGTCCTAGAGGATATGAGAGATGAGTTATATAGAATCAGAGATTTGTTTGCACCACTAAAAATTCCAGTCACATGTACTGGCAGACAACAAGTAGATGATTCAGAAACTGATTCAAATGAGTATGAATGGGGTCCAGACCACATCTCAGATACATCTACTACAGAAACCCTTGAAGAATCCAGTGATATCATAGATGATGCACAAGAGCTAATATGCCTAAGAATGCAAAAGGAAATAGAGGAAATCAGACTAAAAAGACAAGAAGACTATGAACGACGGCTGGAGAAAGATCCGACACAAGCAATTCCTTCACCTACCAACCCTCCTAATGAGATAAGACAGATCAGGTACGAAACTACAAAAGAAGAACTAGAAGCTACAGAAATAGAACCAATCATCAGTCTAGAAGAAGCTAAATGGAACAGACAATAAGGTTTAACATAACCATCAAAGTTATGCCCACAAGTGTGTTAAATACAAGTAATCAATGAACCAAATCATGAAGGAACTTGCAGCATCAAAGATGTGGGCGTTGATACTATATATACCTTTACTAAGCCACTTGAAGATGAGTCAGCAACTTCATCATATGACTCTAATGACTCAGACAGGAGCTCTATTTATAACAACAACTACTCAACAACGCATTATGACTACTCTGTCATGAATGATGAGATACTGTTTGATGATCTTGTTATTGTTACACCACGGTATGTAGTCCAGTCTGAAGTAGGTGACGACGCTAGAAGTAAGTCGATTGGGTTAGGTCCAATAAATACTAACATGAATTTCGATAATCATGTCGTAACTCTTCCTAGTCTCGAGACACATACGCAAGGTAGTCTTCTGGAACTCGACTAGTCAATCCGAAGCCATGATGATAGTACCATGAAATTCCTTGAGCCTGTTCCAATCTTATCCTTAATGCATCCCGAACTAATTGATTGTACCCTTTATAACCAACCCTTGAATGTACCTACTTTTGCCAATGACTATACATTAGCCTACTATCTCAATGCAGTTGAACCTATGTACTCTTCCACCAGCGAACACAATGAAAACATGACTGAAGCAGATATCAAGTATCTTAGTCGCAAAAACAAGAAAAAGAAAAAAAAAAATCTGATGGCGAAAACCACATTGTGGCGGTGTCAGAATCTAAAAAAGAGGAAATAAAGGACGTACCTAAAGGTGAAAACCTCTCTGAGGTGCCTAAAGGTGAGATACTTGATATATTGCCAAGTCATTTTTAGGAGAGATCTTCCATTTTGATCGAGCCAACTCAGCCAGTAAAGATTGGGAGTCAATAAACACCACACATCATTCATTTAGCTCAATTACTATCAACAAAAGAGTTAACAGATTTCAACAACTTTTTTTTAGAAAAGAAGATCAACTTTGCACGGACATACTCAGATATGCTAGGACTAGATCATGATCTCATCATGCATCACCTCTCTATTACACCAGGAGTTAAACCAGTCAAGCAAAAACTCTGTAAGATGCATCCCCATGTGGCACTGCTAGTCAAGGCTGAACTAGAGAAGTTGCTAAAAGCTAGATTTATCAGAGCTATAGACTATGCAAAATGGATATCAAATATAGTACCTATATCAAAAGTGGACAAATCTATTAGAGTTTGCACAGACTTCAGGGATCTCAACAAGGCATGTCCGAAAGACGATTTTCCATTGCCCAACATTGACATGATAGTAGATATGACTACTGGATATGAGATGTATTCATTAATGGATGGATTCTCTGGTTATAATCATATCAAGATAGCACCTGAAGATCAAGAAAAGACAGCTTTCACATGTGCATGGGGAACCTTCTGCTGGAATGTTATGTCGTTTGGGCTAAAGAATGTGGGAGCAACCTACCAAAGAGCAGTAACCACTATCTTCCATGATATGATGCATAAAAACATGGAAGATTATGTTGATGACACCCTAGTAAAGACTATGGAGAGATCTACAAATATTCAAGAGCTAGGCCTCATACTAGATAGAATGGAAAGATTCAAGCTTCGATTAAATCCTAAAAAGTGTGCATTTGGAGTAACATCAGGAAAATTGCTTCGTTACATAATTTCAAAAAAAGGAATTGAGGTTGACCCTGAAAAGGTCCAAGCGCCTCCACCCAAGAATATCAATCAGATGAGAAGTTTACAAGGTCGTCTTTAGTCAATAAGGCATTTTATATCTCAGCTAGCAGACAAAGCTCAACCCTTCACGAAGGTATTAAGGAAAGGGATTCAATACAACTGGGATAAAGATTGTGAATGACATTTACAGCAAATCAAAGAATATCTTTCTAATCCACCCATATTAATGCCACCGATTCAAGGTAAGCCACTGATCCTGTACATATCAGCTACAGATACTTCACTAGGGGCCCTTCTGGCACAACAAGATGACAATAAAAAGGAACGAGCTATCTATTACATCAGCAGAACATTGGTGTCGTATGAAATGAACTACACTATAATAGAGAAAGCATGCTTGGTAGTGGTCTTTAGATCACAAAAATTAAGGCACTATATGTTAGTACACTCCATTAAGCTGGTAGCCAAGATTGATCCGCTCAAATATCTTCTCAGTAAAGCAACGCTTACAGGGAGATTGACCAAATGGGTCATGGTCCTTACAAAATTTGATATTGAATATGTGGAATGTAAAGCCATCAAAGGATAGGTTATTGCAGAACAACTTGTTGAGGCTCCACTTGAAGACAGCCAACCTCTGCATATAGAGTTCCCAGATGAATCAATCATGTACCTTACTGAACAATCATGGAAGATGTTCTTTGATTAGTCTTTCACTCAACATGGTTCTGGTGTTGGGATACTTTTTACTACTCCCCAAAAATACTCAATTCCAAAATCTTACAAGATTCTCTTCCCTTGCACGAACAACATTGCAGAATATGAAGCTTTGGTAAACGAGATCAAGCTGGCCATCGAATGGAAGATCGTTGAATTACACATCAATGGAGATTCACAACTCATCATCAACCAAATCAATGACCTATATCAAATAAGAGATGAGAAACTGATGCCTTATAAGAGAATGGTGGATGATCTCAAGAAATACTTTACCTTCGTATCATTTCAGCAGATCCCCAGAACATCAAATAGAGCAGCGGATGCAATGGCCACTTTGGCATCTATACCACAGCTACAGGAGTCTAATTTTCGCTTTGAATTCCTGGTGGAAGAGTTACATTACCCTACCTATGATTCTCCTAAGTCCCAGGTAGTCTTTTATATTATTGGACATGACTCATCTTGGTATAGCCACATTGACTCTTACCTGCGTGACCAAGTTGTCCCTACTAATCTTTCCTGAAACAAAAAAGGAACCTAATCCAAAATGCATCACGGTATGTCATCATTGCTAACGACCTATTCAGATGAGGTTTAGATAATACTTTGCTTAGATGTCTAGAAACTGAGGAGTCCCAACGCGCATTATCTGAGGTTCATGAAGGTGTTTGTGGATCCCATTTGAACGGTCTAACTTTAGCACGAAAACTACTAAGGGCTGGCTACTATTGGCTAGACATGGAGAAAGAAGCTATAAAATTTGCTAAAACCTGTGAAAAGTGTCAACTACATGGGCACCTTATCCATGCTCCTGTAAGGGATCTCCTACCCTTTGTGACACACTGGCCCTTTCAACAGTGGGCGTTTGATCTAATTGGCCAAATATATCCTGCATCATCTAACAGACACAAATTTATTATCACTGCCACTGAGTACTTCACTAAGTGGGTAGAAGCGGTTTCGCTCATCAAAGCAACCGACAAACAAGTAGCTCTCTTTATTCTTAATTATATCATCTGCATGTATGGTATACCTTCATCCATTATAACTGACAATGGAGGACAATTCAAGAACAAAGATCTAGACAAACTCTGTGAGAAATTTAAAGTCAAACAACACTGGTCCTCAGTTTATTACCCTCAAGGTAATGGACAAGCAGAGGCATGTAACAAAAACCTACTGACTATCTTGCACAAAACAGTGAACAAATCCGGGAAGGATTGGCATCTACAGCTCATTCCTGCATTATGGGCTTATAGAACAAGTATCAGAACACCTACTGTGGCTACACCTTTCTCTTTGGTGTATGGGTCTGAAGCGGTATTATCTATTAAAGTATAAATATCATCTCTAAGAGTTTCCTTGCAAGATCATGTTACTGATGAAGACTATAGAATATCTAGATTGCAAGAGCTCGAATTGCTAGATGAGCGTCGGCAAGTGGTGTTTGATCATCTCAGAGTGTATCAAAAGAGAATGTCTAGAGGATATAACAAAAAGGTTCGACACCGAGAATTTCAGGTTGGTGACTTAGTTCTAAGAGAAAATCCTAAAAATCAACAGTTTTGAGACAAGAAAGGGAAGTTTGAACCCAACTGGTTGGGTCCCTATATCATTACTACAACTTTTGGCTATGGTGCTTATCAACTCTCAACATCGGAAGGAGAATAGCTCCGCAAACTGATCAACACCATCCATCTGAAGAAATTCTTCACCTAAATATTATCTGTTCCAATAGCTTATACAACGAAAAAGTCCTGAAATAATCCTAAAAATTAGAAAAAGTCCTAAAAAATCCTAAAAATTAGAAAATGTCCTGAAGAAATTCAAAAAAAAGAAAAAAAAAAAGGGAAAAAGAGAGAAAATCCCCTGGTGAAAACCTGGTAAACGGGCACCATGGTAAACAAATATATGCATCTATGCCAAGCAGGTGAAAACCTGGCAAATAGGCGCCTCTTGCACTCAAGCGCTCCATCTATCAACGCAACATTGACATTCCCGCTTTCATGCATCTTTGCTTTCGCTTGTACATATCTTTTGGTCACTTTCGTGACATCCTGGTTCGTTGGAACCCTCATGGCTTGAAACCAATCATTGTTATAGTCTTAGGTTAATCAACAAGAGCACATTACATGTCCAAGCAGTGTCAACCAAGTCAACCTTACGTCAGTGAAACTTGGTCGTCCACTCCGAGTCAGTTACCTGTCTCCTGACTACTAAAGAGTTTTATAACTGAGTTAACAAGCAAAACAACAAAACTGAAAACAATCACTAAACTGTTTGAGATATGCATGGATTTTTTTTTTTTTGTGTTGTCTTTTATATTGGTTTTCGATTATTATCCCTCTAAGTAACTCAAGGAAGTCTATTGTGACTAAGAAGGGCAAGGATTGGGGGCATAATATTTTCTTTGTTTTCTGCTTGTAGGAATGATCCCAATGATCTGGAAACATCTAAATTAGTTGGGTGTCTGTGATAAGAGCCTTCACATTAAGGTGAAATCACCACACATACCTCGACTCCGCTTAATTGAATGCTACAAGGAAGTCCATATCATTTCTTTGTCTGTTTTGAGGGAATTTCTTTATGATGCAATTCGGGTCCCTGTGAAATCTGTCCAAGGATATGAACGAAAAAAGGATCATTGCAGACAAGATAATTAATATTGCACACGAAAAGTAAGGAACTCTAATTTGCTTGCTATAATTGTAAAACGCTCAATGATTACAATTAAGCTATTCAAAATCTAGTGACTAGGTTTAGGTTGCATTTGATTTTGAATATCATGTTGCATTTCATTCTGCATCTGGTAAATTTAGAGTGAGTTTGGTATGGTAACAATGCTCTCTTTATCTTCTAAATGAGAGTTGGAAGCTTCATCATTTCTCAACTAAGTGGTCTCTTTTTCATCATCGTTTCTCTAATCGAGTACTTGTGTATTGAGATGTTAGCTGCATACATGAGCATCTTATATAGATTCATATATTCATTATCACTTATTTGCATTCATATTATTGCATGAAGAAAAATAAACATTTGCATTACTAGTTACTCATTCTCATCATTTATTTGCATAAAAAGAAACAAAAATAAACACCCATATTCCATTTGCATTCATTCATCTATACTGAAAAGAAATGCATACATATAGAATAAAGCATATAGAACAACATCTCGTAATCAATCAACACAAGTACGATGAAATCAAATCAAGAGCTTGTAAATTGGCTATCTTGAGTCCATTTTCGGGATCGAAATCAAAATCTGACGTCAATTCTCTCATCGAAATTTCATGACGTTGACCACTTAGCGCTTTCATTAACTGCTCATTCTCTTCTTCAATTTGCGCTCAATTTCTTATCAATCAATGCAAAAATTTAAAAAATTCCTCTGAATCAATTTGTGCTCAAACAACTTATCATCACTAAAAATTGCCTGTCATCGTGAACCCTCACTACCTTTCGATTTCTCTCTCGAGGGGGCATACTCGTGACCTTATGACCTCACATTCTTTAATGTCGAGAAAATTTTCAAATCTTCATTGAAAGTCGAGCAAAAATCTTTTTAACTAAAGAAAAACAAACAAGACCTCATCGCTAGGGGCATCTCATCTTCATCGCTTTATATCAAGTCGAGATCTCTTGATCATCTGAATCAAATCAATCTTTAGGGGCATATCAGTTTCATCGCTTCATATCAAGTTGATATTGTCTTTATCTAAATCAATCTCTTAACGTTATTCAGTTTCATCGCTTTTCATCAAGCTGATTGTTCATTTAAACTCAATCAAGGGTTTAAAGAGTTTCTTTGATCACACTCAATCTAAGCAGGTGTTCAGTATTCGTCGCTTTGGATCAAGCTGGACAATTTATCTTTACTCATTGTATCTTGATCAATCAAGTTCAAGATCGATTTTTATCATCACTCACTGTGTCTAGATCAATCAAGTTCTAGATCAGTAAGATCCGCTTCTTGATCAATCAAGTTCAAGTTCGGTATCTTTTGTTTTCTATCGTTCCTAAGTTCAATCAAGTTCGGGAATGGTATCACTTTAATCAGACTTCATTCAGCTTTGTCGCTTCAAAACAAGCTAAACACCTTGCTTTTCATCTAGTTCATGATCAATCAAGTTCAGAACTGGTATCTCCTAGACATCAAATTTTCTTTGAACCAACGCGCTACTCGCACATTAATTCAAAGAGGGGCAAATGTAATACCCTAAAAATGGTCATCTAAACCATGAGCCCATAATCTTGACAACCTCACCAAGGTCCTAACCAAAGGCAATTAAATCAATCTTGAGCACACAATTAATTTCTTAAATCATCAATGTCACATGGAAAAATCAACCAACCAATATTAATTAAATATTTATTTAATTAATTGATCATTCCAAGTAAATCATTTTAAACAATTATCTTATTTATTTTAATTAAATATCTTTTACATATTTAATTAAATAAATCAATTTTCCGTTAAATCATCAAAAAGAGGAATTAATTTGAAAAATAAATAAAAATTGCCATAAATCTTCAAAAAAGGAAACAAATCAAGAAAGAGGAATTGGAAATTATGAGCACAAATCTTAAAAAATGGAAATAAATCAAAAAAGGAATTAATTGACAAAAAATAATTAAAAATTGAGAAAAAAAATCAATTGGAGATAATCTTGAAAAACAAATTAAAAATTGATAAATAATCTCAAAGAAAGCAATTAAAACAATTGAATATTAAAATTGAATGAAATAGAGAATAAATCAGTTTTTTCTTGATTTATCTTAATTTTAGTTCAATTTCCTATAAAACTGAGAAAAGCATCCAATCACATCAAATCACTTGGATTGTGCTTCCTCTTGGAAAATCTTGACCGCTCATCATAATTTGATCTCAGCCTTTGGTTTTTTTCTGAATTTTCTATAAATTCAGGCTCTCATCTTTCATTCAAAAAAATCTTGGAGAATATATTGTTATTATACTGTTTTTGCTCTAGGTTCATTGAGAATATTGCATACATATTTAGATCATTTATCTCATTTATTGCTTAAATCTTGTTAGATTAATCTTGCATTCATCATGCTCATATAGATTTAAATCCTTCGTCTTGGTGTTGTCTAGTCACTGGATAGCTTAGCAATCTGAGAGCAATCTTATACTCGCATCTTTTAGAAGGCAATGGGTCGATTTGTTATGGTTTTCATATTCATGCTTATATCTGACTAACCATGCATCTAATGACTTAATTGAAGTGTTGTGTATTCCAGATACAGATACAAGTCCACTTTTCACACACACACTTACTGGTTACTAGCCAATATAAAAAAAAAATATCAACAATAACATGAATACCTTTTACTGGTTCAATTGACATCAATGACAACATATCATTAATGCAATCTCTATGCAAAATGCCAATAAACTTGAAATGCCAACAAAACAAATGGTCCTCAAACTTTGGATGAGATCAAAACACATGAGAATAATGTAAAGTCTAGAGTTGCAATTATTAGTTGCTTAAGTGATTCAATATTTGCTAAAGTTATGGGGTTGAAGTTTGTTAAAAAAATTTAGGAGAAGTTTAGTAGTGTATATGAAGGTGATTTGAAGACAAAGCAAGCCAAGTTGAAAAACCTAAAGCATAAGTTTGAGAACCTGAGGATGTCTGATGATGAGAACATTGAAGGCTATTTACTTTGAGTAAATGAGATTGTGAGTGCAATTAGGGGTATTGGTGGAAAATTATAAGAAAGTGAAGTTATGAGAAAAGTGATGTTAACACTGCCTAAATGCTATAAACCTAAGAAGTATGCCATTGAATAAAGTCATGATATGGACAAATACACTTTGGATCAGCTCTACGACTCATTCTCTATGTTTGAGATTGTTGAGTTATATGATTTGTGAAAAGAGAAGAAAGAAGTAGCATTCAAAGCTACCAAGAAGATTAAAGATTACCTTGAAGAAAGAAATGCCATGGATAAGATAGAAGAAAATTTTGTGAGAAGACTGTAGAAAGGATCCGAAAAATACAAAGGCAACTTACCTTCAAGTATTTCAATTATGGAAGAATTGGTCATTATGCTTCTAGATGCACTTACAAGAAATATTATGGTAAGAGATCTGATGATGATAATAAAGGGAAGGATAGTTATAAAAGAAATGATAGAAATAAGAGAATGGATAGAGACAAGCCTAAGAAGAATTTATGTTCAATGGAGACATATTCATCTCAAGAAGAAGATGGCAATGACTCAAATTAAGAATCGTTGTTTTTAGCTATAGAGTAGAAGAATAATGAAAAAAGTCTAGCAATCTGAAATATATGAAGATCAATACAAAACTTGTGAGTGTGAAGATTGTACTACATGCAAAAGTAGAGCCTAAAGCATGGATAATTCATTTTGGATGCTCAAATCATATGACAGGTGACAAAGGAAAGTTCATTAATTTTGAGAAGTATAATGGTTGATCTATAAAGTTTGCAGTTGAGGAAACTACACCTATTTGTAGTAAAGGAACTAAGTCCATTGATGGTAATCACAAGATTGGTGATGTTTATTATGTTAAGTTTTTGAGACACAATCTTTTGAATGTGAGTCGAATGTGCAGTAAGGGCTATAAACTCGTATTTCATGGGTCTAGATGTGAAATCAGATAAGAAAGTTCTAAGAGATTAGTTGTAGAAGGTATAAGAACTAATGGCAATCTCTACTATGTGAAGGATAATAATAAAAGCAATTTTTTGGTGGTGTGGGGCAGTGAATGTTGGTTGTGGCACAAAAGGATGGGACACATCAACTTTGACAATATGGTGAAGATTAGTTCTACTCATGTTGTCTGAGATTTGTCAAAGATTATCAAACATTTGATACTATGTGTAGGCAATGTCAGTTGGGAAAGAAAACAAAGAGGATATTCAAGAACAAGGATTATTCAATCTCAAAGCCTTTGGATTTGATTTATACAGATTTATGCGGACCGATAAGAATAAGAGGACTGAATGGTGAAAGATATTTAATGTTGCTTATTGATGATTATTCTAGAATGACACGAGTTACTTTCTTGAGAGAGAAATTCAAAGCATTATAAAGGTTTAAAGTATTCAATTCTATGGTTGAGAATCAAGTAGATGCTAATATCAAATATTTAAGTCTAATAGAGGAGGAGAGCTTACATCAAATGAATTTGATTGATTCTATGAAGAACATGGTATTAGAAGACATTTTTTTGCTCATCAGACTCCTCGATAGAATCGAGTTGTTGAAAGAAAGAATAAGACTATTGTTGAAATGGATAGAACTATGTTGAAGGATTTTAACCTGCTCAATGTGTATTAGAAAGAAGTGCATATTTTTGTTTACATTATTAATAGGGTACAAGTAAGAGTAAATCACACAAAGACACCTTAAGAACTATAAAATGGAAGACCTCCTATATAGTAAACTATTTCAAAATCTTTGGAAGCAAGTGTTACATAAGGAGAGATGAGGAAGATCTAGGGAAGTTTGATGCAAGACCAAATGAATGAATATTTTTCAGATACTCTACAAGGAGTAAGGCATACTGATGTTACAACAAGAGGTTGAATAAGATTGTGGAGAGTGCAAATGTCAGAGTGAGTGAAGAATGGAATCAGATTGTGTCAAAATCTAAGACTAAAATAGATGTTATCCTTGTTTCAGAAGACAATGTTTCTGTAGAAGATAAAGAAGAGACAAGTGCACATGAAAAGAACCTAAACAAACACCTAATACACCAACAAACTATGTGCAGAAGAATTATTCAAAATATCAAATCATTGGCGACAAAGATAAAGGAGTTTAGACATGGAGAAGACTTTTAGAAACCAGTGAACAAGCAAATTATTGTTTCTTAAATCAGGTGGAGCCAAATACATATGTGGAAGCTAGCAAGGATGAAAGTTGGATAAAGACAATGGAAGAGAAGTTGAATCAAATAGAGAAGAATCAAACATGGGAATTGGTACCTGGATTAGTGATAAGAATGTGATAAGAACTAAGTGGGTGTTCTAGAATAATCTAAATAAAGATGGAGAGTCATGTAAGGAATAAGACAAGATTGGTTTATAAGGGTTATTCACAAGTTGAAGGTATAGACTTTGAGGAGGCATTTGCTTCGATAATAAGAATGGAGGCTATAAGGATGTTTCTTACATTTGCTGCATATAAAAACTTTAAGGTATACCCGATGGATGTCAAGTTACCATTCTTAAAAGGAGAGCTTGAAGAAGAGGTATACATTGAACAACCATATAGGTTCAAGCTGTCAGATGATCCCAATATGGTTTTCAAACTCAAGAAAGCACTTTATTGACTCCAGAAAGCTCCTAGAACTTGGTGTACAAGGTTGGATATGTATTTTTTGTAGCAGAATTTAAAAAAAGGTATTGCCAATGGTAATCTTTATTTCAAAGTTGAAGGTGATATATTGTTAATTATTGTTGTGTATATTAATGATATCATATTTGGAGGAGTTGATGTCATATTTGGAGGAGTTGATGTTGTATGTAAGAAGTTTGCAAAATGAGTTTGAGATGTCAATGATAGGTGAGTTGTCATTTTTCCTTGGTCTTAAAGTTACACAATCAAAAGAAGACATTTTCATTTTTCAAACAAAGTATATCAAGGAGATGTTGAAGAATTCTAGAATGGAGAATTCTAAACTAGTTATAGCCCTTTATAGCTATTGTTTGTAAGTTAAGAAAGGATGATGGATCTCCAAATTTTGAACAAAAACAATATAGATTCATGATTGGAGGATTATTGTATTTGACTATGTCAAGACCATATATTATACAGGCTATCTATTTCGTTGCCAAATATCAAGCCAAGCCTAATCAATCACATGATCAAGCACTAAAAAGAATAATCGAATATTTGAAAGGGACTTTGGATTATGATTTATGGCATTAGAAGGATGATGATTTTACTTTGAAAGCATATATAGATGTTGATTAGACCAGATGTGTTGATGACTGGATAAGTACAAGTGGTGGTGCATTTTTCTTGGGAGATGGATTGGTCCGTTGGTTGAGTAAGAAATATGATTCAATGTCATTCTCTACAACTAAGGTAAAATACATTACAACAACATCTTGTTGTACTCAAGTCATATGGATGAAGCAAACTCTTTGAGCTATCAAGGTGAAGTATGATGAGAAAATTCCTATTATGTGTGTTAATACACGTGTAATTAACATTTCAAAGAATTTGGTAATGAATTCAAGAACTAAACACGTTTCAATCCAGTATAATTTCTTAAGAGAGAAGGTTGCAGAGAAGGAAGTCAGATTGAAGTATGTGCTTACTAAGGAACATATTGTAGATATATTTATTAAGGCTTTGGCGAAGGATACTTTTGAGTAGTTCTGATAGAAGTTAGGGGTTATTGTCCCTTCTTTAAACTAGATGCATTTAAGTGGTGCATCTATCCATGGGGAAATTCAAAGTGCATCTTTTTTCTCCTAGATTGGTGTGGTTGTTGCTCTCAGGGAGGGCAATATAGCGTATGTGAATTCTTGGTTGCAAGAAAGTGGTTGCAGATGGAGTGTTGTAGTGATTAAAGTTATTCTCGAAAGAGAGAAAGAAAGACAAGTTGAGAGGGAGAGAGCTCAGTAAAGTAGTTGTTGCAAGCAATAGTGTTCCCTTTGTCCTTGATTTCAAAGGGAGAGAGAGTTTAGTAGAGGAAATAGTTGTTTTTTGTTGGTGGTACAAGTGTTGCCATCAATGAAAAAAGGGGAGAATGTTGGAAACTTGAGTTATGTTGAGTTGTGTTTTCATTGATGTCAAACTATCTAGTGTTGTCATCGATGTCATTGTGTGTTGTAGATGTTGTAGAAGTGAGTGTTCAAATGTTATTGTATGGCTTGGTGGTGATGTTTAGTAAGTATGAGGTGTTTTTAGAATGCTAGTCTAGTGGAAGTTTCAAAATATAGGAAACAATATTTATATGCAAGAAAGATTATTTAAGTCCTAGTGGAATAATGCTTTACATTTCTCTAGTTTGTGAAGATTATGGATTGCGGTTTTGGATAATATGTTTACGATCTATGTATATTGCACTATCGAGTTTGTAGGTCCTCTTTTGATCCGAGTGGCCTAATTTATATAATGTTACAAGTTTTGTTTATGGTCGACCTAGTTGAAGGTTTTAATGAATGATATCATATATATAGATGTGTGGTTGTATGAGTTGATGTATGGAATGCGTGTGAATTGATGTGAAGTGGATGTGAATATTGTGCAAGCAGTTTTGGCTTAGCAAGAGTGTGAAAAAGTCAATTTGCGAAGATCTTTGATGATGATATCTTCAATTTGATAGTGTTTTGAGTTTTGAAATAGTGCTTGATGTTAGATGTGTTTGCCATGACATTGGTTTCTTAACATAGTGCTTCAAGGATAAATTTATGATCAAGATACCTTGTTCATTTTAATTCATCTATTCCTTGTACCTACCAAAAGACGGTGAGTTTCTTTTACCAGCTTATGAAACTCTTTATATCTTGCCCTCAGATAGCGAGTCTTACTAATGCAAGTCCATTGTATCTTTCCCTAAGGTTGTGCTCTCTAGTCTTATAATTTCAATCAGGTGTAGTGAGTTCCTTGGCCTTGACCCTAAAAATTTGTAATCAATTATTCATATTGTGAGTGTGATTCTCACAATGGTTTTTCCTTATTTAGGGTTTTCCATGTAAATTTGGTGTTCATTTGCTTATTGTGCTATGCATTTTCATGTTTCATAATTGCAATAATATGTTAATTGTGATTTGAAGTTTAAAAGGTCAGAAGTAGAGTATTTTGAGGTTCGGACTGATTCACCCTCCCTCTTAGTCCTATGTCCTATTCAACAAAAAGTAACTTGGTAACTTCATGTCGATAAATACACAATTATTGAGGCCAATAAACACATATTTATCTAACCAATAGAATATTAATTATCACTATCGATGAAACCCTCTCTTAGTCTATCCCTTGTACATGATCAAATGCATTTTCTCTTTTGGAGAGGAGTTTTGTGCCACAAGGTTTTCTAGTTTTCTCTATTTGTGAGAGATTAGTTATGCATGGGCACCTAATGCGACTTAGTTGTTAGGACCCATATTACATCATCATTTAGGATCTTGCATCATTTGTATAATAATTTCACTCCCAAGTTGCACTTAAGGGGGGTTCTAATGTGAATGAGTTTATTTCCTATCTAGTTATTAGTGGGTGCCTATTCACATGTTAAGTTTACTTAGGAGTTAACTTAGTTATTATATATACTAGGTGTCATTTCTAAAAGTTAGTTATAATGGGGCCATGCCACATTATTTACTTTTCTAGTCATTTAGACATTTAATATTTTCCTCATGCAATTGATATTTTTGCATTGACCATTCAATGTTTGTATAAAGGGTAGTTGTCATACCTTGTGACACCTTACCTATATATTCAAGGTGCTCGTAAATTGTAACATATCATATCTCATTCTCATTCATTGGTCAATATCATTTCTCAATATTCAAGAAAGCTCTTGTTGCAACACTCTCTTGTGGAAGGTATCTTTCTTGGTCGATCCTTGAAGTTTGTAGCTTCATTATGGTTTCATTAGCATTTCAACACATCCCTTATAGGTGAATTGCAAAAAATAATAGGAACAATTAGTTACATGGATTTACAAGGTTGATGACACCTAAAAAACCCAACATTTATGTTAACCATTGGAGACTTCTCATTGCAACACACTGCAAATTACAACATATTGTTCCTTATCATTACAAAATCTCAATAATAAATGTTCAACTCAACATCCAAACACTTGAGATTACAAACTTTATTTTGCTTCCAATAAATATACATGGAGTGGGATCATCATGCCTTCATTTCTCATTTAGTTTTTCTACCACATGAGTATTTTTTACACGTCAATATCATTGTGGATGATAAGTAGTCCATATTTTTAGCTTGTAAAAAATTCATGTCATTTAATGCATGCTTCAACACACTTTTGGGCTACTCATGGGTGTAATCAACTTGAGTTATCAAGTTTTTAAGTTGCATGGTGTAGTTAAAATACTCTTGGACCACTCATGTAGGCCATTAGCTTAAATTCTCCAATATTCACTAATAAAAGTGATAGAGACAAAAGTTGAAGAACCTTCTCTTATAAAATTCACCACTCAAAATAAAATGGTGATGAAAAGTTACACAATAAATAGGTGTAATATTCTCTCAAAATGGGATATACCACTATGGAAAGTTGACTTGACTCAAGAAATTAAACCAAGGTATTACCAAGTGCATATCTTGGTTCTTGAAAATCTCTAGAAAGGAACAAGCTATCATTTAGGGAAAACCTTTTGTAAATATTAGAGCTTTATATCAAGAAAAAGAGGTGTCATAAACAAGTTGCCTAATGCACAACACATTGTGGTTTTACCAATGTCCTCATATAAGGGGGTGTAACAATAATGTACATAATCATAGGAGTAGTAAAATGATATTTTATATTTTACATTCATAACTATACTAGAAGTTGAATAATCATTTAGAAGATAAATTTAATAGTCATTTTCATATTGTTGAAATGGTACATCATATCACAATTTAAAAAAAATGAATGCAATAAATGCATTAATGGATGAATGTTATGAACTTCATTTTTTTGGTATTGATCAAAGCTGAAATAATTACAATGAAAATAAATGGCAATCTAAAGAGAGGACTACAAAGGAAAAGAGATGAACAAGTCTATGGACAATATGAGAACACCATATCATAGTTTTGACTAGCTTATACATCCCAACATTGTCCATAAATATCAAGAAAAGACTAATACAATCGACTAAACTATAACAATTCTTGAAACATAATAGAAAAACACAAATTAAACTTTAAATTTGAAAAAGTTTTAGAATTGTTTCGCACATTAAATCTCCCCTTCATGGAGCTACAAAAATTGGCATTTATTCTCTTCCAAGCACTTGTTATATCTAACATCTTCTCTATGCCTCTTTTATAACTAAAAACATAAAATGATGAATTAAAACTGTTAGGGTTTAGGTAGACTAGAGCTATAAAAATTATTAATTATAATGCAAAATAAAAGAGGCAAAGCTAACAATTCACAATAACATACATATTTAACATGGTTCACCTAATGTGGGCTACATCCACAGAAATATTTGTCTAGTTTCTTTTTATCATCTAGCAAAGAGAAAATTACAATCTCACAAACTTTTACACTTCATAACCACTTATTTATCAAGCCTTTTGGCAGTTTACAAAGGTCAATTTACATACCAAAATAGCAACAGACTCAGTTATTAAATAATGGACAATTTTTGCTTCAAGGGTGTTGCACCGAAATCCTTGGGCCTCTGTCAAGGGATAGGCTCCCAAGCTCTACATGAGGGGCTCTACCCCTTGCACTCCCTCGTTAGTTAATTTGGGGGAAAATGTGGTTGACAAAGTCATAAAAAATCAAGCATGCTAACATGATCAATCACCACATACATACATAAACATGATGTCAGAACAAAACTTTAGGATATCCACTTCCTAATGCAAAATATGGTTAGAATACACTATCTCACAACATCAATTATCACATTCTTATGAAGTCTAATACCAAAACTCGCTTCTTTCAAATGTAAAATAATAAAAAATAGTAGAGAAATGACTAAATATAATGTTCCATTTTTTTTGCTCTAGAGCAGTCCTTGAAAGTATGTTTTAAGCGTTTGTTGCACTAACAATAAGGACACTTCACTGATTGTATCTTCAAATATTTTAATTTATCCCTTGCAAACAATTTGTGGTGCAACATTTTTGAGCATTTGCCTCCACCCTAGACTTCTAGATTTGAGCACTTAAATTTCTCCACTTCTATTCTTGAAATCTACACTTCCATTTGCAAATTCCTCTATGAAATGTACAATTCCACTTGCTTTTAAGCTATTTTATGTATTTAATTCTTGTGCTACCTTTGATCCAAATTTAATTATTCCATCTTTTTATTGATTACTATTTATGACAAGATTGTATTATCTATCTAAGTTTGTAAATTATTTCCCATATTGCTCTAACCCATCATGAATTATAAAAAATCCAATCCTTTCCTTTCCTTTCCTATCTTTAAATTATTTTTTATTTTTACCTAATTAACCCCCAAAAAATAAAAACAAAAAATCTTTTTTTTTTTCAATTCACTAAAACTTCATATAAAAAAAATAAAAATCTATTGATCCAATTGCTATGAATACTATTAAACAACTATCTAATATGGCCCCTTTCTCCTATATATAGGAGGTACATACATGGACTATACTTTATTGTTATAAACTCAATGAAGAAGTCAAACTTCTCCCTTGGTGTTTTCTACTTGGTCTGTTGCTATGAAAACCTTAGCCCACCTAATCAAATATCGTTGTTTTTTTGGGACGATATCGTGTGTAAACCTCCTTGTGACACAGGCATATATAACATGTAGAGGAATTGTCTATAACAGTCCTTGCCATTTCACTGGCTTGCGTGCATATGTTTTTCTGCTCGTTTTTTCGAAATAGATCAGATTCCGCAAAGCCATGCTTTTATATTCAAAGACCTTGGTCAAATCTATGTACTACTGTTTTGCAATGGTAACTCTATTTTTAATGCTTCTCATTCTATTTGGGTTTGTAGAGTTACCCATTTCATCGTATGCTTTAGAACCCACAAAAACCCATGGAGACTATGATGAATCTGCTTCATTTCTCGAAGAACCGTTTACTGAGTTATCCAGTGCGTTCAGAAAATGGGATGGCCAAGTGGGCTGCAAGAATTATAGAGAAAAAGTGATGAGATTTTTGCCAACAAATAACAACACCAGTTTGCAAGATCCTGATGGGATCCCCTGCAATGCCTTGAAGATGAAGCATGTCTCTATTCTGGTTGAAGGCTGGACTTGGATTCCAGACGGTTTGGACAATCTATATCCTTGCAGATGCGGGCTTAGCTGTCTCTGGACCAAATCTAAGGTTCTTGCAGATCAGCCAGAGGCCAGGCTTTTTGAGACCACTACTCCTCCTCCCACGGTAATTTTCTTTGATCGATTGGGTTATTAATTAACTGCTTTGTTTGTTTCATGGCTATGTGACGATTTTAGTTTTTTCCATGTTCTGCGAGAACAAATTAATTACTGCTCCTCTTGAGGTAATTTACTTTGAATCGAAACGGGTCATTTGATTTATTTTTTGGATGTTTTAAAAATTCCATATACTGCGAGACCAAATTAAATACCATTCTTCCTGTAATAATAATCAAATTTGAGTCAAAAGAGGACTGTTGGTTTATCTTTTGGGGCTGATTCAAGAGAAAGTGATAATTTTTGAGATTTCCCCGCCTTGTCAGACCAAATTAGGACCCTTGTAAAATCGGGACACTCGATTTAAGTTGCCCACAACTCTAGAGACATATGGCAAGGCTGTATTCGAATGTCTCTAGTACATTTGACCGTTACGATGTTAAGATATCTCACAATCGTTGCCCAAGCTTACTCAAGACTGTATAAAAGGTGTTCACTTATGTTCTCCAAGGCTTGAAGAAATGTTATGCGATCCCCTACTTCCTCCAGGATTTACAAATAAAAGATTATTTGAGGAAATTGAGCATAATGGATGACTTAGTCGACAAACTGTCTATAAAAACCTGGGTTCTGAACTTATTTCATTGTTAGAATAAGTCATAACATTAACAGCAGGTGTACAATTCTCTTATGATTTATTCTAACATTCACAGCATTGACCAATTGGGTTTTGAACCTAGGAATTCATGATAGTATGTGCTCCAACTTATTGCTATACCACAGCAAGCGGGCTTCCGTTGTGGCTATATTCTTCTGCGATTTTTTTTATATTGCCTTTATAGCCATGCTCTGTTGTATGGAACCTATGCTATTAATGACTTTTCAATTCAGTTAGATTATCAATCGCAACTGATCTCTTCATTTCAGGAGTCTTAGCCTTCAGCATTGAAAACTAAAAGAACAATGACACACATACATGAACTATATGCAGCATATTTAATATATATTATATATAAAATAAATCAAATATGAAATGAGAACAGTAAAGCATGATCATGAAAAATTTATTGGAGTCACATGCATTACTGTCCTATATACACTAGTGTCTGGACAGACTGGTTGCCTCTTCAACAACTGCAAGCTGAAGCAGTTGGTCTAGTAGGCCCCAGTTAAGGGATGTCCAGACCTGCAGCCTAACGCGCAAGACAGCAGAGACATCAGTAAACATACTGTATGAGTGCCATGGAAGTAAAAAAAATCTTCTGGAAACAGAGTCTTTTATTAAACAATGAGAGTGATTACATACGGGCTTCTAAGCGTCATTACTTCATCCTACAGCTCTGGTAAGGACTAACTACCCTAATTCAGAATAAATAAACTAAGACTTATGGTCTTTCTTTCAATCCACTAAATTCCCTCTATATCCCTCTATGCCCCTACATAAAACGTTGCAGCTATGTTTATACAAAAGAGGTTAAAATCATTATCACAATCCTTAAGGATTGCATCAGCCTTCTGTCCCACATTAATTGGATCAACTATCCATTCTGAGCTGTGGTTGGTCAGGAAATCTGGTGAAAACCAAATTGTTTTTCCCAAAATCTTGGTTGTGGATTGCTTCTTCCAGATTCCATCCTAGGTTTTGCATTCTCAAGCATTTAATACTGGCGACCTTGCCATGTTTTCTCCCATGTCTGATCATTGATTGATCCAGCTAGGCTCATGTGGAGTCAGATCCATTCGCTCACTGTAGGTGGCTGTACTCCCTTTTAAATCCTTGTTGACCAAGGAAATAGGGGCAAGCGACAAACATGTGTGCATTGGGGCTTGGGTTTCCTGTTTCTATTAGCTGCACGAAGGTTTGATCTTGCACTGCCTGCAGAACTCAGCTACATGCCTATTTCTCTCTCATTTGTGGACAAGGATGGTTTGTAACCAGCAAAGGGTGAATGCCTGATTAAAATAGTTGGCCCCAAACTTCAAATACTTTACTTGGCCTTGACGAGTAACTTGCTGTAGGGCCAAACAGCAGTAATAATTATCCAGGGACTCTGTGCCAAATCTAACCTTGAAAATTTTAATTCCTCAGCTCTGTGTGGCTGTGCGTGACTTCCACTGAACATATTTGGCGTAGATCGGTAATACAAGGCTTCCTGGAGTCTCACATAGGCAAAATCAGTCTCAGGCCAAGGGAGCTTTGTGCAGCACTGATGCCTTATCCAATCATGTTTGTGTTACTACGGAGCATCACTTGGACATGTAAAACACTTTTAGGGGAAATTGCACTTAGAACTTTAAACTGCACACTTCAAAATTTCAAACACTCTCTGAAACCTACAAAAATGTGGCAAAAACACCAAGCAGCAAGAAAATGTGTTTGGGTGATGCAAGATTGCTTAGCCTCTTAGATGCTCCTGCACCACTGGCTTACAAATATTACACATGTGGATGCGTGTGCTACACTCCACTCACAGGTTTTGTTCCCATCTTCTTCCCTCTAGTTCACTGCTACTGAGGATTTTTAATGGCAAAAAGTATCTAACAAAGACGTCTGTGTTTTGATGTGTCCACTACTTGCAATAATATGGTAAGGGCCAGTATATTTGGAATTTTGGACTTAAAATTTAAAAATTTTATTGCAAACAGCTGGCTTAATATTCAAGGCTTGAGCTGCTTATATGATGCTAATCCTTTTTTAGTTTCGATTTCTCATTCACTTCATCTGAAACATCAATTAGTCTAGCTCCATTTGCTTTTCTTTTTCCTTTATATCTTGTTTCTATCCAGAAATTTATACTGGCACAATTCTTTGGAATGAGCTAATCTTGTTACACTGGCTACAATGTTTAGAAGTATATTCTTCATGTACCACATGAGAGGATTTCAAATGATCTTTGATTGTTTAACATTCTGGTTGCATCATCTTTCCTTTTATCTCAACATTGCTTTGCACAGGTCCAATCTAGTGGCTGAGATTCAAAAGGTTTAGTTCTTTTTGTTCATAGGAATGCAATCCGCCTAAGTATTTCAGAAAAATAATTGCTACCTTCTCCAAAATGTTTAATATGAAACTCAGTAATGCATCCACTCACATCCTGCTCTTGTTTCTGTGGTATGTTTCTGGCTCGTATGTCCTGTTGGGTAAGATCTCTTACAAAAACATTTCTCTGGTTTTTCACATCTGACCTTGCCTTTGTCGGTATTCACAACAGTTTTCCTCACCATAGTGAAACTTCGCTATACAGTTTCAGTTAGGCACTTGAGATTATTTTATGTCTCATAAAGGCTTTGGAAAACAAAGTATGCTACTAACCGTGTTAACCAGTCATTCAATTTTTTCAGCATCCATATCTGTTGATTTTCAGACCATGGTAAGCAGATTTTCCAAGCGTCTTGTCAGTAAATACTAAAAGAAATACACTGCACTGGAATGCAATTTTATAAAAGAGAATTTATATGCATCATAATCAAAATTAGAATACTTGCTCTTTAAATAGATAAGTGTACTTTAAATGCACCAAGAGAAATTAGATGAGGTGTCAAAGAAAGGCCCAAGTTAAACTTACGACTCATTGGAGTGGCACTTAGTTTGACCGAGCAATCAACTAGTCTAACTAATCAATGATTTTGGTCTAACAATAAATATTTCCTAATCAAAATAAGTTATATCTACAAGTCACTCAAGTCTCAAGTAGTTAACTGAGCTTTAATCTCAAACACGATTCCCTATGTTCCTGGGTCTTATTCTCCTATATAACTATGTCCTCTCTGTGCTAATTGCTTAGCTGCACACAAGTCTGGATCTGCTGCTGTCACATGTGTGCTATCACAGTGGGAACACTGACTCGGCAACACAAGGCGAAAACACTAATACTCCCTCTTTGTGTGGAAAGTGTTCTCCACAATCCAAATCTCTCTCGTATCATCTCAAACTTCCAACAACTGAAGCTAAACTTTAACATAATTCAACACCCTGTTTCTGAGAGATTCCTTTGGCAATCTATTTTTCCTTGTACTCTTTAATAATCCCGAGTCTTGACAGTTGCATGCATGGAGCCAACTAATGATTCCACAGAAGGTTTAGAAATTGTCTCCACAAAGCTGGAAGGCATCCAACCATGCTTGACTGGTTGAGAAAGTAGCCTGTAAAGGTCATCATGTCAAACTGCTTTGTCCAAAACTTGACCAAGTTCAGGGTTGCATTTTTTAATGATCACTTGCTGATCATCAAAGTGAGTGATACATTGTAGTTCTGCCATGCAAGAAACTAAAATAAGACTTTTTGTTAAACCAAGATCATACAAGACATTATCTAGCTCAAGAATATCACTCTAAGGCTTGCAGATGGAAACAAAGCCCAATCTAGTAATTGGACTAGTGGCATCCTTGCCCAGCTCCACCCATATGCCATACTCTCATTCTTGAAATCTGCTGAATGCCTTGTTATTGAAGGCCATGTGTCTGGATCATAGTCCAAAAACTTGGACTCAACAAAAACTTGACAAGGTCCGAAAACGACTCAGCAAAAAATTCGGTAACTTAAAAAAATTGCTTAAATTTCATAGAAATGCATTTTTTTTGCAAAATTTAATGAAGAGATGCATCCAATGAGTCAATAAATGTGTACATAAAAGAAACAAGATAAATCTAGATATATTTGATTGATTTAAAGGCAATTCGTGTACAAAATGTTATCCTCTTGTGGAATGCTGATGGCTGATAGTCTGAAACAAAATGAAACTAATAAATTGTTTTTGTAAAACTAAAAGTAACTAGTAAATGCTACATTAAAATATTTTACATCTTCCTCTTCCCAGCTCTAGTGAAAACTAGGAGAGAGGTAGAACTAGAGGGTCTAGTTCTAGGAGTCTGATGTGGCTCCTCTACCTTGCCAAAATGATGTTGAGGGTAGCATCCCTCGCGGAGGTCTAAGGGTGAGAGAGAGAGGTAGAGAGATAGGTCTAGATCTTGGGGGAGAGAGGAGAGAGTGAGATAGAAAGCGGTAGAGAGAGGGGATAGAGGATGAATGATAGGGAGATAAATAGGTCTAGAATTCGGGGCAGATAAAGTGAGTGAGATAGAGAGAGTGAGAGAATGTTGATAGGAGCCTACTGATTATAGAAATTTGACTAAGTCTGAAAATTTATAAGAACTTCTAAAACCTAGAATTTGGATTACAACTCTTGGAGATTTGAAACCTCTCAAACATCCTGCCAATATATACATGAAATATAATTTAAAGTATTCTTATACTTAAATGTTATATTTCATGTATATATTCTGATGAAGAGAATGAGACTCACTTGAAGAAAAAAAAAATTAGATAATTTTCTGATGCGTTTGGGGCTCTTTTTTTTAATGCAGCCAAGTTTTTGCCAGAGTCTCGCTGAGCTTGTTGTGAGAAACTTGCCAAAAACTTGGCGAGTTTTTACCAGAAACTTTGTGAGTTTTTGTGCGAGTTTTTGGCGTAAATACTCGCGATAGCACTATGAGCATTTCCAAACCCAAATAAACCCAAATCCCCACAATAAATTTAGCCAAATTGGTGAACCGCATTCTCAAGCCCGAATCTAAACCCGAATGTGAACCAGCAACTTAGCATTAAAACATTACCCTACAAGCTAGCAAGATCTTGCTTTGATACCATTGTAATATCCCAATTAGAAATATTTTGAAATTCTCTTGAAATGTGAAATATGCAGCAGATTCGACATGAAATATTTTTCCAAGTATGATTAAAACATTTCAAAAGATATTGAGAAAAACCCACAAAATTTATCAATTTCCTTAAATAGTAATGCACTCAAATTTCCACAATCTCCACACCAAAACTTCTGGGTCTTTATCTATTGATAAAAACTGAGTTTCTAGCATAAAAACTTATGTAACAGAAAAATTCCAACAGCAACAGCAAATGACAGGAATCACACTTATAAAACCTCACCCAAAGTACTGCATAAAATGCACTACAACTTCACTATTTTGCTCACAAACTACATACAACTTTATCCAACTGAAAGATGAATACACAAACATCTAGAACTGATCTGGAAACAAAAACCAAAACCAAAGAGCTGCTCCACAACACAAAAACAAACTACAGTTAACAACACCAAAATTGCAGCTACTCTCGAACACTTCACTTGCAACTTGTAGCAATTACACAAACACAAAATCCTGAAAATAGTTGTAAATCCTTATGCACCAATGCAATTTCTGAGAGAAATTGCCTCTAGCAAACCAATGGGGTTCCATTCACGGTCTCCAACCTTTAATGGGTTTTTGTGCCAAAGGAACTGTAAAGTCTAAGCTCATACAAGAAGTTGTAGAAATGAACTGGTAATTCTGAAAATAAAAAATGAAATTTTACTTATACCCAACTTGGGCCCCAAACTCCAATGCTCATCTTGGAGGGAACAATAATTTAAAATTATATTTTAATCCTCCACTCATTTCTACATACCAAAAATAGCCAGCTCTTACACCCTATCGTATCTGTTTAATTGTCTGTCATAACCGTCATAGCACTATGAGCATTTTCAAGAATCCCACTTCTCATTTGGATTTTAACCAACTAATTAATTTCGATATTTATAGGCCCCAAAATAATATAAAAAATATTAAATTCCACAAGCAAAAATAAATATTAAAATTACTATTTCCCTATTAATTTACTTCAGCCTGGTAAATGTTGGAATTGGGCTATTTATTGTTGAAAATGAATTAATTTGAAAGGGTACATGACCGAAAATTGAGATATTAGTGTTGTAGAAGTCATGGTTAGTGTCTCAAGATCTGATATTGAGAGATTCTATTGTCAGAATTTCAAATTTGGAAATTGAAGATTGAAGACCTCTTGGTGGAGAGAGATCAGTACAACATGGTGTCTTCTTCAAAAAAGCCTTCTAGCTTGTCAAATGAAGACTACGTTAAACTAGATAAGAAAGCAAGTGTCATCCATTTATGTCCTTCTGATTATGTTTTGGTGAGTGTATTATGTTTTGGTGAGTGTATCATAAGAACAAATTACATATATTTGTTTTGGAAAAAGATAGTAACCTTGTATTAGTCTTGGGGTCTAGTGAATAAACTATTTTTGAAGAGGAAGTTGTATTCAATGAAAATGAAATAAGAACCATAATGATCATCTCAATTGTAGACTCGCATGGAAACAGATGTGGTACATATGCAAATACAAAGAAATTTTAGTATCCCATGATAAAAATACAGTTGAATATACATTAGAGTTGCTGGATACCTCAAATCCTTATTTGGATACGTGTATCTACACATCGAATAATTGATATGGATAAAATACTTCTAGGCACAACATGGATACTGCCTCCAAACGCATCCCATAAACAAGTCTATATTTGGGTCCTATCCAATAAATTTTGTTGGTGTTGTATCTAGTTTAGGGTTTATGAAAAACATTCAAAACTTTAAAAAAATTTCACATGCACAATATAACAAAACAAGTATTGTAAATTAAAATATAAAACCCAAAATGTAAGAACACCTTTTTAAAAAAATTTGTGGAATTATGCCAATAGAGTCCACAACAGAATTAGCAATGCACATGCTATGAAAGATATTCGCTGTATCATATTCTGATATGGTTTGCAAATGCTTTCTTTAAAATAAATTGTTACAAGATTGATGATGGAAAGTCTTTTCAAAGAACTTTATTACATATAGAAAATCATTCAACTCATACACATTTTGAAATACCTTGTAACAGGGCTCAGATGATATCTATTGGTTTGTTGTTGCAACTCACAGGGTATAACACCATCTTTCTGTCTTCAAATTCATCAATTCCACCACGATTCAATGCCTTACTGCTAGAGTGATGGGATTATGCAGCTCCTAGCTTCACTCAGCATTAACAGAAAATCAACAATTTTTCAGCACTTGTCTGTCCACAATCTCCCAGCCTATTTTCCAGCTTGGTCATAGCGCTAGAACAGGGAATAACAGCTATAATCACTGCCAAACCACCTTCAATTTGCACACTCCAAAGTTCCAAGGGTCTGAAATGAAAGGCAGTATACATTGCAGGTTTGCTATTCTAAGTGTCACTCATGGACAGCCATGAAAAGCCTTAAAAGGCTCATGGCATTCAACAGAAGTATTAACTAGTAATAACCATCAACCAATATTTTCCCTAGCACTCGATTTTGCTTTCAGATAGCGACAAGAAACCACTTCCGAAGCCTGTTGACAACCTTCTAATAACCCAGCAGCAAGTTCAGTGCTGGAAACAAGGTCGATTGTGCCTTAAAATTTTGAATATTTTTCATGGAACATCCAAATGCCATGAATTCACTTGCAATTGCCTTCAAATGACCAAACACCGCTTTTAGATGAGCACGAACTTCAAACAACAACAATTAAATGTCTCACGCCAAGTATCAAAACCCTTGCAGAACGTACTGAAACTGTACGGCCTCTATGGAAAATAATTGCCACCTGTCAAAGTTTGGATGCTCCACTGTCCACATATCATCCTACACTGCAGGGGTGATAGTAGATGGTCATGACACCATGGAGAAAGTTGTATCCAGTTTGAATGCTAAATCATCTGCTTTGGCTCAAGTTTGTGGACTCCTTGCTAACACTAGCTGCTGCTTCTGCTGCTTGGTTTTCTTCCTCTCAGCACACTGAGATGCATAGTGGCCCATTTTATAGCACTTGAAACACTTCATGTGACTCAAATCTTTCTTCCTCCGGTCCAAAGGATTTAGTTCTTCATCCTTGCCCCTTTGACCCTTCTTGGGTCCTCTTTTCTACCACGTTTTTGTTATTTTTACTACTTTCAGATTAATATAAACTCAGAAATCAGAATTTAGTTTGATTAGCTGAAAGATTTAGAGATTTCTAGATTTAGGCATGACATAGAAATGAACAAAGAAATAAGAACAACACATGGTTACCCTGGGAAAACCTCCTAGGAGGAAAAACCCAGCCAGAAAAGATCTTCAGATCTGATTATGGATTATATTCATATAACAGTTACAACACTTATCTTAGGTCCTTGAAGATGTCTGAAGTGTTTGCTCCTAGGGCTGATGGAATCAACCACAGGTCTGCACTTTCATGTATATCAGGTCTGCTCCTTCAACACACCAATCAACACTCAGACTCAAGCCCTAGATCTGCATTCTTGATGTGTCTTAGATCTGCACTGATTCAGTAACCCTGGCACTTTGATTCTGGAACAGCTCAGCCTTCTTTATGACAGCAAGAACTTGATGTTTGCTTATTTAATTGGCAGGGATGATTTGCATAAATTCCTTCACCAGCTTTTGCATTAATCAGATTGTATACTTTGCATCATTAGACATGTGTGAACTCAGATGTATACTTCGCATCCTTAGGCATGTGTGAACTTCGCATCATTAGCAGATATGTATTTTGCTTGAAGGATGTGTATTAATTGTTTTTTGAATGATGCAGATATGTCTTATATATATGTGATGCAAAATCCTTTTTATGTCGGCCTAATGTAAATTAAATTACTTTTAATTTTATTTGAATCTCTTTAATCCGAAATGCCTTGATAGATAGGGTCACCCCTATTTAAGCAAGCACGTTATTATGCATGTAGTGTGGAGTGAAGTGAGGTATAGGGCCCAGCCCTACACGTTGGAGAAAGGGGCTGGCCCCCTTGGGCGGATTCCAATGTTGCCCAAGGCAATTGGAATCCACCATTCCCTAATTATAATCAACAGTTTTGACTCTCTTTTGCTGTAGTTGAAACAATCTCTGTCATTTCCCCTTTTTCATAGTAAAATATAAAAATAATTAATAACATTTTTTTAGTTGGGACCGGTCACTTTTATTTTTGCGGAAACTTAAATATTATAACTTTAATAAATGAAAAAAGTTTTGGTTTTTTAGCACCTAAACATAAAAAGTATTTTAAATACTTGGATGGAAAATAAAATTAAAATATAATAAATGAAATAAATGGAGCCCCCAAAGAAGACAACTATAAAAAGGGCACTTTTCCTTATTTCATAATAAATCAAGTCCTCACCCCTGGAATGGGAGGAAGGAGTCCCTGCAGTCATGTGTTGGCCAACATCTACACCAGTAACAATGACTCTCCTCTAGTTCAATGCCCATGCCCTACTCTAAATGCCAACTATAGTCTAGTCGCGGGGTTGGGGGGGGGCAACCTTCATCCTCCCACCCACCCCGATGGGTGGGGGGCTGATTCTATACATAACATGCCTATAATGTTGTGGGGGGGGGGGCTAATATTGTATGGGCTTGATTTCAGTTTAGCCAATGCTAGTTCCTATGCAAGGTTGGGGGGGGGCCCTACTATTCGTCTGGTAGGCTGGGGTGGGTGAGTGGATGTGCCATTGGCATGTTACATATAGAATTGAGAAAGGTATTGTCTAGTCCCACCCCCTTACCAACTAGAGTTTCCCACCCCAGCCTTCATCGGTTGGGCACCCCCTTTCTATGTTGTCCTTGCTTCCCAATTTCAGATTTCAGCAGTTTGTTCAATCTAGTGCATTCAAGGATGAAAAACCTTAGTTTTTTTGGGGTTTGAGAGGACAAAAACCCTCTTGAGTTTCACGTTTAGTATCAAGGATGAAAACTCTTGTTTCCAATCTTGGGTGATTCAATTTGGAAATCATGATTGTGCTGATTTGTGGTGGATTTGGATTTTGTTACTGTGTAACTACTGTGCTGCTATAGTCTTTTTGGCAAGTGAAAATCATTTCATGACTGACACATATTTGAGGGTTTATATATTGAATTTTAGAGTTTTGGGCATCTTAAAGGGCTAGATTTGAGTTGTTACAGTAATATTTGCTGCTGGTTGACATCATTGGAGGGGTTTGGCACTATTTTTGGAGGTAGCTGCACAAAAATTTAGAAATTTTTTTCAAGTGGCCAACCATTTTTGAGATATTTATTGCTGATTTAGGAGGCGCCAGCTGTGAGGATAGTCCATACATGCTTATATGGCACTTTGAGGTTTGATTTGTGTTTCCAAGGTTTGATCTGTACATTAGCAGTAAGGATGGTTAAAAATAGTTTGTCTGGTCACTGTAAGCTCTTACCATAGTCGTACAGCTGCTGTAATAGTCTATACAGCTTTTAACCTAGCTGGATCAGGCAACCATACCACTCCAATAAGGACCATGCAAGTTGAAAGTTGTATTGTCACATCTGATTTTCGTTTTAAAGCAATTTTCAACTTTGAGGGTTTCCAAATTTATGTTGAATTTGATCTGAGCATCTAAAATGACATAGGGTTTGTACCAACTATTATATTTATCAAAATTTGGTACAGATTTTGGCTTATGAAGAGTTTTAATTTGTTTCTTGTTTCAAAAAATATAAAAATAAAAATAAAATATAAAACCATTAAAAAACATAAAGGGGAAATTTGAGTGGTAACAGAGCTTAGACCCTGCTAGCCTGCAGGTTAAGCTAATAGTGGATGCATTCTAGCCAAAGAAACTTGAAGTCTACAAGGAAGATTGAGATGGAAGGATTTTCAGATGCCTAATTCAATGCCTTAATTCAAAGATAGCAGCAAATGACCCAACTATTGATGCAAATGTTGCAAACAATGCAAAACATGAATGCTACCATAGAGTATACACACCTACAGGTAAGGGAAGCATCTCAACAAACATGAACGATGACAAACATAGAACCGTAATTGGTTTGGCTGCTAGACCTTTCCAACCCATATTCGTATGGAAGTGAGAAGAACCACCAGAGCCACAACTACTAGAAGAGGTCAAATAAAAGTTTATGAAGAAAGAGGAAGGGTCCAAATCAAAAGAAATGGCTAAGAAAGAAATTGGGAAGCAAGAAGAACTAAAAGAACTCAACATGCAAGTTGAAGGGAAAGATTTTTTAATGTTGATGTTTTATTGACTTCTAATGGTTGCACGTGTCAGCAAATTAGTGAGGAAGTTGGGGAGGGAAAGCCATCACTTGGTTTGACGTGACAAGTCCAAGATGGAGGAAGATGCACCAAATCATAAGCTATCCTTAAACTTCCAAATGGTGAGCCATTGACAGATTTTTATAGTATTGTGGATGGACACGCATTTGAAGAAAATATTTTGAGTCACTAAGATAGAAGTGTTGAGGGAATCTACTCAATTTCTGTTTCATTAGAGGGTGAGCTCCTTGGCAGCCAAAGGTATGAAAAAGATTTTCATATTTCAGATTTGTTGCTTCCTCGTCTGTAGAAAATTCTTGTGATCATGGAAGGCATGCTAAGAAGGGCGATAGAGTAAGGGATGTAGCTTGCAGTATAGGGCATCTGGACTCTTTGTTCAAGTTTATGATTGTTTTTGCATATGGGATCCATGTTTTTTTTTAAAGGTAAAAGTGGAGAGGCATTGAAATGACTATTGAGCTCTCCATCTCTTGCATTTGGATTGAAAGAAAGTTTATTAGGAATCATAGAGGGTTTGTTGTACATCCTTACCACATTGTGAAGGATTAATGTTCATAGTTTGTATATCACTCTTTTAAGTACCACACTTGAAGACAAGATTGTGGGTGATGACCAAATGAAGATAGTCACCACAAGATGCTTCATGTAGAAAAATGGTGAGCAAAATAGATGTGTTGACGTGTATTTTGTACACAACCAAACATAGAATAAAATACCCAAATGGTACCTTATCCTCTCTTGAATAAAGTCTCTGAATGCTGAAGATATCGCGAAAAGGATCAAGCAGGGTGACTTCAAGGTTCTTCGTTGTAGGATCTCTACGTGTGGATAAGCACCAGTGGTCGTTGTGAATGCTGCTTCTTCAAGGGGCCTTACGTATTTTCGATCTACAGGAACAGGATTTTCCTAAATGCTAACAGGTTCTCAAAAAATAGCAAAAGATAGGGTTTTCAAGAGATGAATTCTAATCTAATCCTAAGAATGACTCAATGTAGTCTAGACTTGGTAAGATTTGACCAATTTCAGTATTGCCAAGGAATTACAACTCTACTGGAATTGATGCGATCTTCTAAGGTGACTAGTGATTTTCAAATCATCAAAGATATAGATACTATCATAAAGATACATATCAATATTTCAATAATGATTGAAGGTTCAAACAATCTCAATATCTCCAGTTGACCACACAAGGCGTCCTTACAATCAGTAAGAAGCTAGTGGTTTGGAATGTGAATCTCACCAAAGATCAAGCACAACACTTAGTCCTTCAAACTTAAATACTATTTCGATTGAGAATGATTCAAGAAGATAAACAACCATGAAAATAGCCACAAGAATTGCAATAAAACACCATAACTTCAATGTTTTATTGATCTCAAAGCCAAATGGACAACAATTGTTCAAAATTCTTTCTTCACTACTCAATCTTGCTACAAAATAACTTTCTTCTCTAAGCTCCTCTAATCTCTAATAATCTTCTTCTAATTGCTAATCATCTAATGACAAAATGAAAATGAGTGAGGGTATATATAGCATCCTCAATTACAATGAATGGCCCAGATCGAAAGAAGATCAATGGCTGATAATCTGACACCTAAACCCTAATTAGGGTTTGTTACAAAAAGTTCCCCTTTTAGATGAACATTATTAAATGCATAGCCAAATATTTAATTGGCACAAAAGTCGAGGAAACATAGACCAATGAGAATTAAGATGCCACATCATCCTGTAACAACCTTTCTTCTAGAACTTTGTTCCCCTTCCTATGCTCTTTCTTAGCATATCCAACGAATCTGGACACAATTCCTTCATTCTCAGCAATAGGAATTTCAGGAAGATTCCTCATTTGTTCCTCCAAGTGAATGACTTGATCAAAAGCCGTGAGAAGAGCCGTTTCCCATCCAGGTTCGAGTTCTTTGATCTTCTCAATCAGGAGCATGGTAGTGAACATTAGGTCTCGTTGCCCATCTGTGATGACCTTCTTATCTTTGCAAAAGATGACCTTGACTCTCTCTTCCAATTCTTGGAGGTTCACATCGGTCTCAATCTCGATCCGCCTGCCAAGAATGGTACACAACACCTCAAACACCTTATCCTGAATTGGATGGATGACACCTTCAATTTGACTGCATTTGGTGTCGATGTCTTCGAAAAGAACCTCTTTCATTTGGAGTAGAGCTGACCACTGTAGTAGGTTGTGAGTTCCTCCATCCATTATCTTTTCTTGTGCCAGGATCCTCCTTGGTGTTTGCCTGATTACTTGCAGGACCGGAATGATAACATCTCTAGTGTGAGCGAAAGCGGCTACAGTTATCATTAGATTGTGGATAATCTCAAGGACCTGGATAGCTCGATGGATTGTCTTCATCATTCTTGTTGCAAATTCAACAGCTACCGTGTGGGATTTATCAATCCAAGAGCTCATAAGCTGAACCAAGCTTTTGACCCTTTCTGCTTCGCCAACTGATTCAAGAGGAAGTGCTTGCAAAGGAGATACTGCTGGATCTTGACGTCTCAAGGGCTGATTGAGATGACTAAAATAGCCTCTCCAAGCACCTCTCTCTCTCTCAAGCTTCCTATTTTTTTCCATTTCTTCCTTAAGTTTGTCTTTAAGTGCTTCAAATGAATCAGTTGCTTCTTCCATTGCTTGCTCAGTAGTGAGTGGACCAAGCTCAGATGTTTCTAAATCATACTCATCTGCAAGAATCTCACCCTCATACTTGTCCACTACTGGTGTAGCAATCTGCAATTTCCTGGATCCTGTCTCATCTCTTATTACCTTGGACATCTTGGTGGCCTTCTTCTTTTCCATTACCTTCTGAGAATTCCCTATGAGGTTTTCTAAATTAAATACATCTTCTTCCTCTTCAATTACGATCACCCTTGTCAGTCTCTCTTTTAACCAATCCGGAATGGCAGATCTTGTCTCTCTCACTTGTATTTCTTTAGGCAATGGTTCATCTTCTTGGAGAGGAGATGTTGCTTCATCATCATTCTTCTCTTCACGTAGCTCATCAACTTGGGGAGATTGACTTGATGAATGCCGAGGTTTCTGCCCCTTTTCAGGCTTATCATTCTGTACCATGGACTCCATAGATTCATCAACTTTAGGTACCATCTTCCCTTGACCTTCTCCTTGGCTTGCCTTCTTTTCATGTCGAGAAGATGTGCTTGATGAGTGACCTCGATTGGCCTCTTGCTTCTTCTTGGAAGACTCCCTTTTTTCAGGTCTTTCTTTTCTCTTTGCACCTCTAGGATGAGAAGTGTTCTCACTCACGCTTGCTTCTCCTTCTTCTGGGCTTGCCTCCAAAGTAAAAGTCATTGACATGTTCTGCTCTCTCATTTTTTGATGTTGTACATCCACCCATCTGCGAGTACATGATAAAACAGGAGCCATCAAGGCTCTCAAATCCAAAATCTCAGGTTCATTCCAATCTATCTTCACTGCTTTGTCTTCTTTGTCATAAGATGACTAGAGATGTCTACCGCTATCCTGTGCTTGATCAGCTACTCTATAAACTTTGCATTTCCTGATGAGATCTAAGGGTAGCCTGGAATGCATCTTTCTTTTAACCTCTAAATCACTTGAGAGATTCATCCAAAAGTCCTCTACTTGAAATTCGTGTTTGTACTTCTTACCAACTGTCTCCTTCATATAACCATGAGGATCAAAATTCTCCCTCGAGGCAAAGAATGTGAATGAATATAAAGCCAATTCCTTCTCTGCATCATCCAAGGGTTGAGTATTAGGACATACCTCAACCGAATTCCCCAATATGATGGGCACGGGAACTCCATTTCTATGCTTGTGTCTGGATGCCTTTGCATAAGCTACCAACTGTCTGGTCACCTCAAGTAGCAATATCCTGTTTGTCGGATACCTCGGCAACATGTAGGGAGGTGAAGGACACCCCTGAACTCTGATATATGTAAACTTTTGATTGTGGATGAACCATGCACCATACCTCTTCACAAGCTCTTGTGCATCCAGAGATAGTCGATTGTGAATCCCGCCTTGCAATATCCTAGTGATGTTCATCGTGAAGGTATCATTGACTAACTTGTAGTCACTTCTAGGTGGATGATGCAAATGAACATAAGAGACAAACTCTCACTTCTCCGGGTCCTCTTCCGATCACTCCTCTATGAGGTAGCCCTGCATACTCGAAACTCCTGATCAAGGCATATATGACATATGAGCTCATGTGGAATGATCTAGTAGGTCTTAGCCTTCTCAACTGCACATCTAGACAATGGCTAATAATTCTAGCCCAATGAATCGTTCTTTTTCCTTGGACTATCACTTGGATGAAGAAGAACATCCACTTTTCAAAGTAGAAGGCTTGAGGAGCCCCTGTAACTCAATTGAGCAAAGTTATCAAATCTCTGTACTCCTCCTGGAAGTCGATCCTATGTGGTGTGTTGGGAATCTTGCTCAGGCGAGGACGACTTTTGAGCAACCAATTCTTATTGATGAGATTCAAGCAAGTGTTGGGATCATCTTCATACATTGACTTGGCTCCTTCTAAACTTTTGTAAATCATATCTTTATGCTCTGGAAGATGAAGAGCTTCACTTATAGCCTCCTCTGAAAGATAAGCTAAGGTGTTCCCTTCCTTGGATACGATCGACCTTGATTGTGAGTCATAATGGTGGGCACACTCGATCATTAGCTCATGACACTTGACCGCTGGAGGGAAACCTACCGCCTTGATGATGCCACTTTCAATTATCTTCTTCGCAACAGGTGATGGCTTGCCAATGTAGGGGACTTCTCGAAACTTTTTTACATTGAAGTTTCCTAAGTTGGTGTCTCCGATATTACTCCATTTGGACACGATCCTGGTCTCCAATTCATCATTCCTCTGATCTTCTTTGATGAGAGCCGGGCGACTAGTAGATGCTCCTGCCTTTGGAGTCGCCATCTTGACACCTACACAACATTTCAAAATTAGTTCTTAAGCATTATATCTTGAAGTATAGAAATTAAGACTCAAAAGGAAGATTAAAGATATTAATTAGGAAACTTCATGATAAGTCTAGAGTTATCATTTCCTAATTAACTAATCAACACTTAGACTTCTCCAAAAAGGTGTTAAAAAATCAAATCTTACACAAGGATGCTAAGATAATTTCGCCATACCTCCTCTTGAGTACTAACTCTAAAAAAAAACGATGCAAGTAATGGATTTCCCTAGGCAAAGTTTAGATCAAAGCCCTCTCTTGGATGAATTGCGTCTCCTCTAGCTTGAAAAGAATAAACTCCACCTTAGTTAGCCTTCAACACTTAGAAGAAATTCGCTCCAAATAAGCTCTATTTCGCACCTCCAATCAGCTCTCCAATTTCGCACTTAAAAGGATGATTGAATGAATGATTAAACTTGATCAAAGCATCCCTATTATATAGAGTGCTTACCCCTTGCTTCCTCTAGGCCGACTTGACAAAAAAAGAGGTAAAAAATAAATAAAATCTCCAAAAGGGGTGGTCGACTTGACAAATAAAAGCAAAATAATGCCTTGAGCGCTTATTAATTGAACTTTAATTTAATAAAAATTAATTTTAAATGCCTCCAAATTAAAATTTCGGTTTTCTCAAGGCTCAAAATTAATTTATTAAATGCCAAAATGCTTTTAATTTAATGCGAATTTAAGTTTAATTTTCCAAATGCCTCAAAATTAATAATTTTGGCGATCAAATGCAAATTGGAGAATATTAATTTTTAAAACAAGGCTTGATGAAATTCCATGATGATTTCGCCCTGGACCCTCTCTGAGGGTCAGGAGCGACTTTTGTTTTTAGCCTTGAATACTTTGCACCTTGATTTGAAAATATTCTGGAGGGTAAATTGATATCCAGTTAAGGTGTTGTACTTCAAAATTTGACACTTTGCATGAGGAAAATAGGTGGAAATGTAGATTTCGCCTTGGACCCTCTCCAAGGGTTAGGAGCGATTTTTCATTTTTTAGCTAAAATCCACATAAATTTGATTGTTAAACCCTCATCGTTATTTCCAAGATCTATTTCCTTGCACTATCAAGTTAATTCATCAACAATTTTGAAGGAAATGAAGTCTTTAGAGGAAATTTCGCCTTGGACCCTCAGCAAGGGTCAGGAGCGATTTTCCATTTTTTGCTCAAAATTAGCATTTGTCAACGTTCAAAATCTCTTCAAGACATTCCAAATAGATCTTCTCATTGGCTTCCAGACTTAGCTCTATCAAATTTTGGAGAAAAGGTGTGATTTTGAGGCTTTTCGCCTTGGGCCCTCTCCAAGGGTCAGGAGCGATTTTTTCATTTTTGACTATAAATCCTCATTTCCTTATCAAAACACCTCTTCATCAAGCTAGATCGTGTTAATGCCTCCAAAATAAGCAATAAAATTCTCTTTCCAGTTTTTTCGCCCTGGACCCTCAGGAAGGGTCAGGAGCGATTTTTGCAAATTGGGCTTAATTCTCCATCACCTTTCATTGAAATTTTATTCATCACCTGGCAATGTCCTTGCTTTATCCATCTCACCCAAATTGGCTTTGTTGTTTCAAGGTAAAATGGGAGTTTTCAAAATTTTTGCCCTGGACCCTGAGAGAGGGTCAGGAGCGATTTTTGCTTCCTAGCTAAGCATCATCAACTTCTCTAGGCAAATCATCATTCATCATGTTTTTGAAGGGCTTCTTCCTTAGCACAATCTTGCCTTAGCACAATTTTGAAGGAAATATGTTGGTTTTATTATTTTCGCCCTGGACCCTCAACAAGGGTTAGGAGCGACTTTTGGTTTTAGACATAGCCCTTCATCCTTTAGACTCCAAATTGCCTCTAAGGCATAACACATTGCGTCCTCCTTCTATCCAAGCAAGATTTTGTCTTAATTCTTCAAAGAAAGGAGAGAAACTTAGAAATTCGCCCTGGACCCTCAGCAAGGGTCAGGAGCGATTTTGATAATTGCCTTCAAATCTTGCATTCTTAACATTCCTTCTTCACTTTGAGGCAATTTAAACATCATTTCAAGCTCATGTCTAGGCTTAGATTTGTCCAAACTCGGAGAAAAATGTCCAATATTAGGCTTTTCGCCTTGGGCCCTCTGCAAGGGTCAGGAGCGATTTTGATGATTCCAACAAGATCCTTCATCATTTCAAGTTAAAACTCCTTCAGGCGGGTGGAGAAAGTCATTCATTTTCCATTCATTCCCAATACTTGGTCCCTTTTTCACTACAAGATGAGGGAAATCAAAATTTCGCCCTGGGCCCTCAGCAAGGGTCAGGAGCGATTTTTCCCTTAGCCTTCAAAATTCATCATTTTTCATGCCTTAAAATCTTCAAAAGTATCAAGTCATGTCCAATCATCTCTCCTGGAGACCCTGCACAAAACAAATTAGAAAAGTCAGTGACAAATATGCCTTAAATAACATTTTCGCCTTGGACCCTCAGCAAGGGTCAGGAGTGAAATTACCCTTTCTAGCTAAACTATTCAAAATTTAAGTCTCCAATCACTTCACAAGGCAGAGTCAGGTCATTTTCAAGGCCAGGAACCAGTTAGCAAGCCTTCTCAAAACAAGAATTTGTGTTTTTAGGATGAAGTTCGCCCTGGACCCTCAGCAAGGGTCAGGAGCGATTTTGGCATTATCAGGCTCTTGATCTATTTCTTCACCTATTCAACTCAGCCCACTAGACTCACTTTCTTCACTGACTGTGTTTAACTGACTTAGACCAGGAAACAAATTGGACTTTACCGCAAAGACCTTCAATCTAGACTTAACCTGAGACCTGTTTGACTCCCCTGACAGGCTTACCTTATTTCAACAATCTCAATTCTTCAGAAAGACACTTAACAATTTTCCAAAATTTTGATTGGACTTAGCTTGAATGACGTCAAAGGAACCCTTAAGGTTTAGCCCTAGCCCAGACAAACCACTCACTCACTCAAAACCCTAAAAGCAGAGAGAAGAACAAGCAAAACAAAAGCAAAAAAGAGGGGGTCCCCATTCTAATGGGGCGATGTGTGAAATGGTCACAACAAGATGTCAATTGAATGTTCAAGATTTTATGACTAAGCATGGCATGGTGTTGTTGGAGTCAAGCTACATACAGGTAGTGTTCCACAGGCGTTGGGGATGGGGGGACAGGGGGACACGGGGACACGTTTCCGGGACGGGGGGACCAAGGGCCTAAGTTTGGGGATGGCTGGGGGATGACGGCGGGGGGTGGTGCTGATATAGTTATACATATACATATAGTACTTGAAAAACTAGTTTTGAAAAGATGTATGACAGTATTACAGTGTAAGAATTATATTTCAAATGAGACTATAGGAAATTTGAAATACTAAATCTAAATACCAAGATTTCTAAGTTGTGTTGTTATATGGAGCCTAATCAGACTCGGAGGTTAGATTTTCCCTACTTCTATCGGCGCGGTTTCCCCCTATATTTTTCAACGGGGGTTTGGGGGCAGCGCCCCCAAGTTGGGGTCAAGGGGCATCGCCCCTTGCGCGTCCCCTGTCGCGATACAGGGCGGGGTCGAGGGGCAGCGCCCCGCAAGGCCAAAAATGCTTTTATTATTTTCTAAAGGCGTCGGGTGTTATTTTTCTTTTGGCCCACGTCCAATTAGAGTTACCCCTTAACCCTCAAAAAACTTAAAAAGTCACTTTTTTTTTAAATTTTAATATTAAATATTGCATATACGTGGGGGCGACAGGAGACGTCTGGGCGTCTCCCCGTCCTTGGAGAGATGTCTGCACATCTCTCGAAGGATGGGGAGACGCCCAAACGTCTCCCAAGGAGACGTGGAGGCGTCTCCATGTCTCTTTGGGAGACGCCCAGACGTCTCCCCGTCTCCCTGGGAGACGCGGGAATGCGGGGACGTCTCCGCGTCCCGGCGGCGCTTGGGTGGCAGTGGCGGGACGGCGGGGGACGTCGCGTCCCCGTCCCCCCGTCCCCGAGACGTTTCTGACGAGGGGACGCGCCCAAAAAGGGGGGGGACGCGTCCCCGTGGAATGAGGCATACAGGGTTGCCCCTTTTGGATGGGTGATGATGAGAGTTCAAGAAGAATGAGATACTACAAAATGGCTTCACCATTTGTAATGTCCCATTTAAAATTTTATTATTTTTTCCTTAAATAAATAACCCTAACTCACAATAATGATTGCATTGTCAATTATAAATATAAATTTATCCTAAAAATTATAATTTTGATCTAAAGCTTTTAATGTATATCTAGAAATATAAAAGTTATCCTTTAGTCTCTGCTTGTAATTCTTCTTTCGAACTTGCAGCCGTCTCCCTTTGTATAAATGTCTTCGAAATATTTCTAAGCTCTGCCTGAGTTAGGGGTTTTCGTCCACTAACTTGACAAGAGAAATTAAGGACTTCTATCCTTCAATTTCAGTCCTATGGGGGTCTCATCCTCAGACTATATTCTTCTATTTTATTTTTAAATCTTCTTCATATGTCTTTATGTGTATAAAATTTCTCTGTTGGCTGTTTTGCATACAACACATCATCATTGTTGTCATTGTTTCTATTTGCCATCAAAGAAGTCTTCTTACAAGGGATGTTTCAAACTTTTATCATGCTGACCATGCTTATTTGGTGGGGATAGTAGGTTGCTGCGGGAAGCTCTTCTATAGTCCACAATATTCTCAATACCTACACATGCCTCACTTTGCTTGTATATTCAAACTTTTGACAGTGTTTACAGTTTGCAACCAATATTAGATAGGTGCAGCCCGTAGGTTGAAAGACACTTCTCACAGTAAGGAACAAACACTATCCTTTAGAGCTGGATGGCAATAACTAACAAGATTTGGCCTCTTATAGGAGTTGCAATGATCTCCATAACTATTGTGATTGCAAGAAGTAGGTAAATTTCAAACCAGGCTATGCTTTCTTTTATCCAAACACCCTTTAGAAATTGATCATGCTTCAAAGTTATTAGTTGTGATCCAACTGGTATAGAATATACTTTTAATAAAACAACAGCGAGGAATATTATAGTCCACCCTTCTCATGATTGTTTGTCCTCAAGCAATCACAACGAGGATGCTAATGAACTCCATTGCCACTTGACTGAATCTTCCTAGAGTTATCAAGATCCCAAATCAATCTTGGAAATACAATAAAGTTTTATAAACAATGTGTATTTCATTAACTATGTATTTGTTGCTTAATCTTGTTTAACAACTTTGTCTTTCTTGTCGTCAAATATTCTTCCTCGATGATTTGTTTTGTCTTGCAAACCAATTAAATCCTACCTAAGTCTACTAATTGTTGGCGCCTTGCAACTTCTAGCATTCCTAAGAGTTCTTTACAAAGATCCATTTCATAATTCAACTTCTGTTTGCTACTATGTAATGCCCCCTTTGTGGATATTACTATATTTTGCCCTAAAACCACAATTTCAATTAGAATGAGAAATAAAGAACATTTGAGAATACACATTTACTGATTGAAATGCCTTTTATGAGAGAAAACTTGGTCTAGGCCCTGCACACAATATTAGTCTCTGTAAATTGACATTAAATCATAAGACATAATATCATATATCATACTAATCATTAGTAAGCACCATGGTATCCATAAACATCATTTATATTGAAATCCAAATAAGTCATTGCCTTTTTAAAGTAGGTGTTGGGAAGGTAAAAAATGGACAGGGTCCTGAGTTGTTATTAAGCATAAATTCGCCTTGGAAGCCATTAGGGTAGCAAAATTTGTCCTTAGTGTAAAAACCCTAAGGTCTCATGTAGAACATTGTTGCCTTTTGTTTTAATTTTGCGTTGACTGGTCGAACAGGTTATTGTGGGTTTAAGTCGTGACTTGAGTCTCTTAAGTCATTGTGGTTACTCGCCCCTGCATTAGGTTTCTAAACACTTAGGCCATATAAGTTTATTTGTCCTAAACAATGGCCCTTTGCCCCATAAGGTTTATAATGAAATCTCCACGTGCATTTTGGAATTCACTTAAGTGAGAATTCACCCTGCAACCCCACAAGGTATGATTTTGGTCAACAATCTTGTAGCGGGGAGGAATCAACATAAGAAAAGAAGTCTAAGTCTTGGGACCTGCGGTCTCGCAAGGTTGATAACGTCATCAATTGAGGTAGTGCGGGATGGTTAGGTTGAAAGTTGTGAAGGGATACTGTGGAGTGTTGAAATAAGACTATGGGATGGCCAGAGTTAAGGTTAATAAAGAAATATTACCTTGCCATCCCACAGGATGGATGATGTCAGCATCCAGTTTTGTGTGGGATGGTGGGGGTAAAGGGTTAAAGGCTTGAGTGACATCTCGCAGCCTCAAGGTGCAACATGAAATGTTAAAGAAACATTGTGGAATGGTGGGGAAACATTTCACACAAGCGGTCTGCTGTTAGGAGTTCTCCTCAGTCCTCACGGTCTCGCACTTCAGTTGCCAATCTAAAAGTAAAGCTGTGGGATAGCAGGAACAAGTGTGAAGACATAAAAGGTCACCTTGCATCCTTGTAGGGTGTTGACTAGGTCAAAGAACAAGTTGCAGGATGGTGGGGGTAAAAGAAGAAATGGAGATTTGCACCCTGCAGTGACAAATATATCAATAAAAGTTGATGCAGGATGAAATGGCATGACACAACGAAAATTAAATATGCCACCATGGATCTATTGCCAGCTCATCAAGTTAAGGCCAGTTTGAATAAACCTTAGCCATCCGATGGTGAGATCAACAATAGAATTTTGAATTCAATTACGATTACCAATGACGAGACACAGAGTGAGCTGCAACTCAATGATATAAATTCAAAATTCAAGGTTATTTTGTCATTTTGCTTTGAAGCTTTTGAGTGAACAAGCTCGAAGGAGATAAAGGAGATTTGCAGCGATCAACTAGGGTTTCAAGCTTCACGAAAAATAGTAAGTTGTCTTGCCATCTTAGTGCTTTTTTAGTGTGTATTTGGTTTTCTCTGTTCACGCAAGAATATTAGGGTAATTCAGCTAGATAGAACCAAAACCCTAGTACAGTGATAAACTAGAATGGCTCCTAAGAAGAAACCAACCTCTGACGCCCCTTTGGCACAAGGAGAAACCTCAAAAACTAAGTAAAGGAAAACCAACCTACCTGCTCCAATAGTAGAATCACTTGCCCAAGTAGCAAAGTCTTCTGCTCAACCAGAAGAAACCCCTAAAGAACAGAAGAAAGCAAGGAAAGATGTAAGGGGTCTTCATCAGGATATCTTAGATTTATTGCCAAGTTTAGTAATGGAGAATGGCCTAAGTAAAACTTTCTCATGCTGTTGTGTAAACTGTAGGGATGCGACCATACCAATTAGGGGGTGGGATTTATTTTAGTTCTTTTATGGAAATCGAGACAAGGACATCCCTGTGTCAAACCCTTGGACCTTGCATGTAGGAAAGTTGGTTGTGCCTGATGTATTCATCGAACTTGACCTAATTAGGATGCTGGCTAAGCGATACAACCTTGAAATGAACATAGTCAGAAGTGCAGAGGGTTTGATAATGGCAGACTTGCAAACTTCAGCAAAGATGCCATCATAAATTGTTTTGATTTGAACAGGCAAGCTTTGAAAAAGATTAATTTTGATAGATTTGATTAGGAATATAAAGTTCAAAAAAGAACATTGAGTAGTGATGAGATTCCAAGGTACAAGAAGATGTACAAAAGTGGAAGAAATGACATCTCATTCTTGGAGCAAGAGCCTTTTGAATTAATTACTTTTGAAAATTACTTTGTAAGGACCTACTATGCTTTGTGCCAAATTTTGGGTAGGGATGTTGATACAATGCAGATGCCTGTAAACATGATAATGATGGCCATGAGAATCTAGCACCCGAAGGTAAATAAGGAATTTGATTTTGCCACATACATCCAAAACAAGCTACACGAAGGGTTGATGAGGGTGAGAAATGACTCCCCAGTCATTAATTTTAGGCAGTACTCCCTCTTGTGCCACATCCTTTTATTTCAGAATAAAACAGCATGCAGTCTGAGTTTGGAGGTGAAGATTGTGGATGATTTTGGTAATTCCAAACCAATGTTCCATGACGATTTTGCCATGAAATTATCGAGTTGGTGTGGACTAACTTTCTCTAGATTGCCACCCAAGATTGTAGAGCTCTTGAGAGCAAAGGATAAGAAGCCAACTGATAAGCTTGTGCCCGAGGATGCATTCACCCACAATTTTGGTGATTGGTTCATCTATGCTTAGTACACTTTGATCAAAGTATATGGATGCCCATGGGCACCCACCGTTTGCCTAGGATAGTCTCTCCAAGACTAGGTTTCCTAGAGTTTATGTGGCAAACCATGTGGCTGGAAAAGGAGTATATGGAGATAGAAAAGAAGGGAACTCATATCCCTAAATACTCCAGATTTGTTGATTTTCAAATTGGGTGTGATGCACTAGAAAGTGTTCAAGATCATTTGAAAAACATGTATAATTTGGGGAGCGGAAAGATGAGAGGGTTTGTTTCCGAGGGATACATGAATCTTTTATATGTCAAGAGATTGAAAAGAAGATTTTATTTCCATGAAATTTTGTATGATGAGGATGTTATAAGAAATTGCTCAAGTGATTTAGAAGCATTGTAGAATAGAAAGAAGTGGGCCATTTTGTCGAGGTTTGAGACAGACTGAAGGAATTGGGACCCTAGTTTCTAGGGTTTTTGCTCAAAAATTTCAAATGATATGCAAAGAATGACTGTAATACTTGAAAGTTTTGAATAGATTTATGGTCAGTCACTTGCAGCTCCACCACCCACAGTGCAGATGATACAAGGACAAGTACCATCTAGAGTGGGACAAGTGAGAGATAAAGGAAAACAAATTGCAGATCTAGATTTTCAAGCATCACAAGTTGTTCCTCCTGGTTCAACTGAGGAACCACCCCACTAAAGCCAAGAGGCAGAGGAGCAACCATAGGAGAAAACTCAAGAGGTAGCTGAGGAAACAAGGGGTGGAACTGAGGAGGCTGCAGATACAATGCTGCAAATGAGAGTTGTGTGGGAAGTGGATCAGCCACTGCAATCTCCACCTAGGGAAGACATTGGAGGTTAGGAGGAACAGGAACCATAGAATAGAGAGAATATACCTGACACCATCCCAATTGACCAAGTGGATGATGAGAGGATAATTGTGGCCACTCAGTTTATTTTTGATGATGAGTTCATCAAGACACTAGAGTTCAAGAGCTTCTGCTACAAATGAAGACGAAAGAGGCATAAGAGGAAGAGGTTTCGTACCTCAAAATAGATGATATTGACATAACCCCTGATGAAGCTTGGAAAATGGTGAAGGGTAGTGGGATGCTTTTGATACCCAAGTGGAACCTTGAAGACATTTTTGTCAAATGCAACAATTTCAATGGTCATCAGAGCTTGAGGTAGCAGATTGGTACCAATAGTACTGTACACACAAAGATTAGAGGAGAAATAACATGGAAGGAGGGAATGACTGCATCATCAACTACATTTTAGCTATCTATATAAGGAACTTGCTAGATTAGTAGATCACGGGCACCTTACCTTTATTGAATGGAGTTAAATGTTTTTGAGGTGCAGAATCCATTGGTCATCAGAGTTCCTATAATATTCTCATTATGGATTCATTGAAACGTTTACAAATCACAATGTCAAGGTTGGTCGCCCTTGTTTTGTAAGAGCATGGAAGGTGGGCCGCCCTTCCATCCCCGAGTCCACCTTGGAGGCTCTCCATCCTTCTCGATCAAGCCTAGGAGCACTAATCAACCTCCTAGCCCATGAGGCGTAACCTCCTATGGGTGGCATGCTTGATAAAGGTACGAAGACTACCTTCCTCCACCAAGCCCGGGAGCACACATATGCCTCCTGGCCCATGAGGTTTAACCCCCTATGGGTGGCGTACTTAATGACAGATATGTTGGGTCTTCCCTCTCGTGAATTTGAAAGGTTGATTGGCCTTCTCGTTTTACAATCCATTTCTCTAAATTCGGAAGGGACTATCGTACGAATCTTCCATTACATGTTTATATTAGAGAGAGCATTAAGAGAGCATTAAAAATTACTCAGCAACTTCTGCAAGTATCTCTATTGCATGAACACATATGCATAGATCTATATTTCTACTCATCTATCAGCTTTATCCCTTAATTAGCACAATTGCTAATGTTAGTTCAGTTCTGGGTTCAGTTTTGCTTCTGCTTATTTTTATTAATCATTCCATTTGTAATCCTTCATGGATGCCTTCTACAAATGAGGCTTCCTTCCTTTTATATCCTATACAATGTAAAGCTTTTTACAAATAAGTCTTCCTTCCTTTTATACCCTACACAATGGAAAAGGTCATACCTTTTTGTCTTGAAAGGACACACCTATTTGCAATTGCTGCCCTTTTAAAGAGTCAAAACTCTTCCTTTGAACCTTAAATATATTTAAATTAAATATCTTTCATTGTAGGAAATTACTGCCCGTTTTATTAATTATATTAACCTAGGTCGGCCTTTATTTATTATATTCCCTTTCAACTAGTCAGCCTGCCTAGAATAAATTATTATTTCCTTGACTTTGGTCGGCCTCCTATTAATTCTCATCACACAGGTTTAAATTTAAACAAGGCTGCGATTTTTTTTTTGCTAAATGTCACGATTTCACCTTTTGAAATCTGTGATCTGCTCTATTTATTTGGAGGGGGCATGACATACTATAATATTATGAAAAGTTGCAAATCTTGAACCGTGATATGTTTCTGCCATTAATTCAAGGAGTGGGTTATACCAATAGACAAATTTCTGTGTATCCATTTCAAAAAGTGGGTTATCTGCAACCTAGTGGAAAATTTGAAAATTATTCCCATTATTTGACTGGAAATTGTTTCTTGGTTAGACCACTCATAGTGGCTTAATTCTAAACAATTGTCTTCTGAATCCTTCATTTTGATTCCGAGTTAGTGTTAGCATCCAATTCCCAGACCGGGACTCGGCTCGGACTCGGCAAGGCCAACTCGACTCGTGACTCGGCTATGACTCGGCAATGACTCGGCAAAATTAAAAAACCCTTGAAATTAAGAAATTTTTAACAATTTAAAACTTGTTTCATGCACCCATTATTGAATAAAGCCCAATTATAATGTGTGCTAGCTTGTTATGCCATGAAAGGCATGCTGGTAGAGTATTTACTTGTTTGGGGCTTCTGTTTATTATTTTCTTTAGCCAAATTGAAATTTTGGGAGCACCAACATGAGACATCATGAACATCTTCACTTGGAAACTGTAAGGAGTGCTTGTGTATGGTAGCATTAAATAGTGTGCTTGTTGAACTTAAGTTTTACCTTGGGACTATAGTTGACGTTGGTCTTTCTTGGACCTCTTAGTTTTTAGGCTATATATATGTTGGATGGAAGGGGGAATTGTGAGGCCATAAGGGTTTGAAAATATGCTCCTCAGAGACATGTCCCTTGCCAAAAATAACCTTGTGCCCCATGGGGGGATTTTTTGGAATGTGGGGACATGTAGGAAATGTCCCCAACTCACCCCCTTTTTTCAAAATTTTAAGAAACATCCCTGTTGTGAGGTACTCACACATTGCCCCATTGCAAATGAAGACCCTCACTTTTTGCTTTCTAGGGTTAGCTCTTTTAGTTTTGTTGTTGGTTGTTTTAGTGTCTTAGCCTTTGCATTGAAGGGATTGAGTTTCTCAAAGGTCATCAATTCAGGTGGATCTCCTCAAGGTGGAGTGAAGGAGGCTAGGTCAGTTGAGTGATTAGGGGTTATTTAGATCATTCCTAGGGTTTTTGTGTACTATCTGGTCACGCTTCAAGTTGCTAAATCAAACCTTGGTTGAATGCATAGTGTCCTCCTAGGTCTCGTCCCTTACATCAAGGTCAGAGTGAACTCGCCTTAAAAGTTTGGAATGTCATCCTGATCCTGAAATGGCCTGAAATTTGACTGTCTGGAAATTTGAAGGATTCTCCAAAAACTAGATTTTGCATTATAACTCATGGAGGTCCGAAACCACTCTCAAACATCTTGACAATATATATGGAATATAACTTAAAGTATAAGAAAGAGAAAAGACATAAGGAAATGTCACTTATACTTAAATGTTATATTCCATATATGAATCCTGACAGAGAGACTAACTTATTCCATATATGAATCCTGACAGAGAGACTAACTTATTCCATATATGAATCCTGACGGAGAGACTAACTTGTCAAACAAGTCAAAACATTGACCTGTTGTGGCCGAGTCTTGGAGCTTGGACTCGGCGAGTTTTGCCATAACTCGCCTGATTCGCGAGTCAGGCGAGTTATGGTCAAAACTCGCCGAGTATGAGTCCCAAGTCAGCAAAACTCGCCGAGCTTGGCTCGACTCGCCAACTCCGCGAACTCGCCTGACTCGCGGCGAGTTTGGGAACTCTAGCACTGTATGTTGGTATATATAAATATAAGTATATATATTTTTTTAAAACCAGAATGCTAATGGAAAAATTCTTTATACAAAAATAAATACAACATGATGCTCCTCATTTACATTTCTGCAACTAAAATATACTATTCATTTCCTATTCTTTTTCTTGCAACAAAACTGAAATCAGCAACTCCTAGCTTTCTTTTCCAAGCAACTTGCATACAAGCATAAGGTTGTGACCTTGGGGTGCTCACCTCCCAGCCTAGGTTTACTAGAAGCCACCCCCGAGCTTGGAGAACCAATTCCTAGACAGGTTACACTCAAGCAAACACAAACAAGCATGGAGAAAACTCAACAAACACGTTCCCATCCCAAGGCTGAAACTTCACCACATAATGTGATGTTTACAAGGGTGGAAGTGGACCAAATACCTTGAGGAGATCTGCAAGATAATAGATCACAACCAACTCATGGCAACCAAGAATACAACAAAATCCATCTTTCTTAACCCAACATCCTTATGATCCCCAAGGCATACATGCCATATTTTCTCTCCTTATGACCCCCAAAGGCATAAACAAAACTATGCAGCAAGGGTCACATGGACAAACCCTTGAGATCACTCTCATAATGAGAGACTCTCACTCTAAGGCTGTCAAACGCCTTCCACCCCTAAGACCATTTTGCCCTCCCAAAGGGTAAGATGGCCTTGGATACTCCCAAAACACAATAAAATGAATAACAAAAAATGGGAAAAGAGTCACATAAAAATTTTCACACATACAATACAAGGAAAGAAACAACATTTACATTCAAGTATTCCTACAAACAGATTTCAAATAAACAAGTAAGAAAAGTACCAACCTTGAATCTGCCAAGGGGTTTCTAACGATAGCTTGGAGAAGAGCAGCCCAATTCCACAAATCTCTTTCTGCAACACTTAGCCAAAACTCCTATTCTAAAACTGTTTTTTTTTTCTTCCAAAATTGTCCAAAATCTCCAAAGATGGAGAGTGGGTGATAGAGTGAGAGGCTCCCATTGGTTGGTCTTCCCTAGGTCTTACACACTCCCTAACCAAGGCATCTCAAGAAGAGGAATGAAATGGGGAAGAGGAATGACACATACCAAGAAGGTTATCTAACCAAGGATGGCACTCCTATAGATGAAATTAGCATTCATAGATTGTTTGTTGCTCGTCATTGATCTAACAATTCCTGCATGCTCAAAACCAACAATAGTAACTACTGAAATCTTTTCTTTAGCTTGTGGTTCTAATGTGTTTACTTCCTCCTTTGCCCAAAAAGAGTTTGTTGAGAATCGAGATATCCTCAACAACCTGATGTGACATATTCACACATCGCCCCATTGCAAATGGGGGCCCCTACTTTTTTGCTTTCTGGGGTTTGTTTCTAGGTCTTTTAGGGTTTTGTCTATTAGCCTTTGCATGCCGAGTGTTGCTAGAGGGATCACTAAGAGAGCAGGCTTTGTTTTTGTTAAAGGCGAGTCAGTGGATGCTCTAGGTTAGGGTCATCTTTGAAAGTCTTCCTTAGGACAAGGTTTTGCTCTTGTTGCTAATTGTGTCTTGTTTGAGTTTGAGGAGGTCAATGAAGCTTGGTGAGTGTTGGTAAACAGATTTGCCCTTTTTAAATACCTTTCAAAAATGACTCCCGAATGCCCAAATTGAGAGACAAAAACTAGAACCAACAGTTGAGTCACTTGCAATGGTGAGTGCAAGTGCTCTTTGAATTTTGATATGAAGGTACAGCTCCCTTCGTTGGATAAAAATGTATATTTTCTAAATATGCTTATAACCGGAAAGCAATAAAGACAACTAACATCTGCTCATAGCCATGACACAAATGCGAATAGTGGATTTATAATGAAGTGAATGAAGATAAGTAAAACACAGTTTAATTATCCACACCCAGGAAAATTCCTTTTCCAATAAATAAAAATGCTTTGGACTTTGATCGAGTCTCTCTCGTGCCTCAAAAGACAAGGGGGATCAGAATACCCAGACAAAGAGTTAACAACAAATTTCTTTCCAAATACAAAGTATTTCTGAAATCAAAGTTTTAGAATCAAATGCATATACATAGTTTGATGTAATAGAAAAGACAATGAAAGGAAATTACAAGAGAGACAAAGCTCATTGTAATAAAAAGAAAATATTGACAAATCCACAGATCAACAAAATCTTCTTCATTCTATCAATGCCCAAAAATGTGAGCTCACAGACTCAACACTTCTGAAAAACAAAACTGTGCAGTCTAGAAAACAATGCTGCCCCTTCTTTTTTTACAGTAGAAAGAGAAAGAAAAGAAAAGAAGAACCCCCACTCCTTTCTTTCATTACATTATATATAGCTGAGAATTTCAGTTATCAACAACTGATTCTTGAAAAGATTATTAATTAATCTTTTCCTTTATCTTCTATCTTCTTCCAACAACTCTTTTTAATTTTGCTTCAAATCTTTTATCCCCCATTCCTTTCTGAAAAATATTTGAAGAGAATTTAAATTAAACACATCTAATTATGTGTTGACAGGTGGTCATTTTTTTTATATCTCCATTTCAAAGCAATGTCTCCACCGTGAGCTTCTCATAATAATATTTTTCTCAGAAATTTGTATAGACCCATACTCAGAGATCAATAATTTTCGAACGCTATAATATTTGTCCAATCGCTCCGGTGAGGATTTAGAAAACTTTTTCTAAAACGTGTCAAAAATTCAGCCTGATCCAACGGTGCAATTAAAAGTTATGCCCCCCATACTGAGACTGATTTTTCTCTCTCAGAAAATCCGTGGTTACAGGTTGCATTGAAAACTATAAACAATATACATGTCAAAACTTGCACATGGATCACGACTTTGAGCTGCCATTTGAAGGAATGAGCTCTATTTTGTTACAAAGCTCTTTTAATAATAGAGGAGGATTGTAACTCTTTAGATTTTTTGTAATACTGTGAGTTGCTGAAACAATTCTTTGAAAATATTATCAACTGCTATCCTTTGTTATCAACATATGAATTAATAATTAAATCCATCTTTCAAAAAGCCGAATCTTCCTTTGTAACATGAAGGTTGGACTTTGTATGTGTTAGTGTGGCTATCTCAAAAGTCATCCAAACACTTTTACTCTCAGCTCGATGATCATTTTTAAAAACATCCACACTCTGAACCTGCGAACTTTTAACTTTGAACCTTAAACCTTGAACCTTGAACCTGTGAGGTTCAATAGTTCAAGTGCAATGACCAAAAATTACAAAGCCCGAAATTTGAACTTTGAACCTTTTGAACCTGCGAACTTGAACCAAAAAGGTATAGTTCAAGTTCAATGGACAAAAATTACAAAGCCCGCTCCAGTTGAATGCGAACTTTGAACTTGAACCCGAATTTTGAACTTTGAAAAGGTTCAAGGTTCAAGTTCAATGACAATTGTTCTTTTCGGCTGCCATAGAAAAACCTGCATAACTTTTTACTGGGAGCTCCGTTTCTTATGAAATTTTAACTGTAGAATAAATAAGCTGAGTAGAGCATAACTTGGAAATCATTTTTGCATGACACATACAAATTGAGATTTAATTGTTTGGGCATATGGGTAACCCAAAAATTAAACAATTAAAATCTCCCAACCGACATGGAGTTTGGCCATAAAAACTGGTCATTTTGGAGAAGAGGATGTTAAAATTATCTCTGCAAAAAGATTTTATGTCATCTTTCACAGAATTTGAAAAACAATGACTTCTTTGTGATTGACAGGTAGGGGATGTCCAAGAGGGTGCTTGAAAGTTTGAACAAAGGTGACCAACACTTTCAACATTAAAACATTAGCAATAGCTGATTTTTAGCTAATTATGAGGCTTTAGGCATGAGCAAAAATATAGGGGTAACAGTGAGTGAATATCATCTTTGAAGATCTGAGTTAGGTCAAATTGGTGAGTGATGAAGTCTGGAATGTCATCCTGATCTTCAAATGTCTTGAAATTTGTCTAAGTCTGGAATGTCATCCTGATCCTGAAATTCAAGTCTGGAAAATTGAAGAATCCTCCAAAAACTAGATTTTGCATTATAACTCCTGGAGGTCCGAAACCACTCTCAAACATCCTGACAGTATATATGGAATATAACTTAAAGTATAAGAATTTCTTATACTTAAATGTTATATTCCATATATGAATCTTGATGGAGAGACCAAAATGCCAAATTTCGCTCCTGACCCTTCCAAAGGGTCTAGAGTGAAATTCTCCATGAGACATTCTACTTTGGCCAAAAAATATGTCATCAATAATTCTTGAACAAAATCTATGTCCTCTTTTTTCTATAAGAACTTTGGCCAAAAAATATTGCATTGGGCCTCGATGAACCTTTCATCTCCATCTTCCTTGTAGACCTTCGAGTCTTTGTGACTGGAATGAATCCAACATGTTAGCTTTACCTTGTAGGTTGGTAGGACCACAACTTTGATACCAATTGTAATGTTCCATTTTAAAATTTCTTTATCTTTTCCTTAAACAAATTACCTTAACTCGTTAAATAAAAGACCCTAACCTTCATGGTGCATGTCATTTTCACAATTTTATTACTTGAGGATAAATTAGGTATTTGACACCTTTTTTGTTTATAAAAATGTTCTTAAAGAAAATAATTTTTTTTTGGTTGTCTTTTTGGGTGGCCCTTGGGCTGCTTGTGTTCACCCAAGGTCCTGCTTGGACACCTTGGGAGGAACCTTGGGCAAGCTTAGGCTGCTTCCGTTCTAGAAGAGTACTCAAACCAGTTTGGCGTGGGACTAGAACTTGTGGGGGCATACCTGGTAACATATCCAAAAACACATGTCAATGGTGTTTCTCTTGTAAGATGTCTAGACTCTAAATTAAACGCAGGTTTGGAGTTCAAATTTCTCATTTGAAGGAAACGAAAAAATGTGCCTAGCTCTATTTCTTTTCTCCATTTGCTGTCCTTTTTCAACTAGTATCATGGGTTATGTGCTATACCTTTTATAGCTGCTTAGAATCAGAACAAACTGAAATTCCAAAAGCACATATCAATGGTATTTTTTTGGTAAGGCATCTAGATTCCAAATTAACTACAAGTTTGGAGTTCCAAATTTCTCATCTAAAGCAAACAAAAAACACATCTTATAAATTTATTGATTCTTTTACTGCTCCCAAGAATTTACAACTTCTTAAAGGTTTTAGAAAATGGAATTTACTGATCATATTTTTTCAGGAAATCTTATTTTTTATGTTCCCTATGCCTTTTTTTCCAGTGACAAATGCCGACTCTTATTTCTGCCACTTTTATGTTTCCTCTTTTTCAATGGATGAGCATGTGCACTTATTCATTTTCACTATTCTTGTGATTTTTTCTTTATTTTGAATTGATGCTGTAATGCCCTAGTTTCTGCCCTAAATCACAATTTCCAAGTAAAACAAGAAATGAAATAGGGCTAGTGATATCATTTACCTGATTGAGATCCTGCAAACAGGTTAGAAACCATTTGTAACATAATTCATGAAATAGATTCTCTTAATCAGGAATATTAAAAGCATAGATCTTTCATATTATGTTGGAAACATTAATTTAATCATAAGATATCTCTAATCTATTTGGGGAAATTCAACCACAGGGAAGCTAGAATAAGGTGACTTGATAGGGTGCCGTAGGGATCCTCTACCCTAGGCCCAAGAGTGGATAATATTATCCCTCTTGGCCTCATGTGGCCCTTGCCATCCATATGAGGTGTCCTATGACCGTTCCCCTTCATCATGCCATCCTTTTCCACTTCCTATGATTGGATTCCTTAGTATAGTGATCCACCAAAATAGAGCGTTGGTGTGCATTTACAATAGGGTGTCCCAGAAATCCTTCCCTTCTAAGCCCAAGGGCAGCACTCCTTGTACCCCCTTGGCCTCATGGGATCCGTGGTCTGAACTGTGAGGTGGCATGTGTAGAAGAGGATCCCAGCGCTGTTACCCTTCCTTGTAAGCCCTTAAATCCCCTATCATGGCTCATTATAACATTCAAGCAAAACATACAAAGAGTCCTAGACTATGGCGTGAATTGCTTATATATCATATTTCTAAATTGTTTGTAGCAGTCATAAACAAGATTCATTATGCTATATATATCACAAGAAACTCATACCAAAATCACAGTATATGATCAATCTGCTGTATGCCTTAATTTATTATCAATATCAAATCTGATCTCTTCTTGATGTCTCCTTGGATGTTGGAATGGCCTTTTATATGTCACCATCGATGATGAGGATTTATGCCTCTTCCTGCAGTTGCAACTGCTGGAGGGAGAAGCGACTCTTCATGTTTGACCACTGCCCTTTTATAGCTTAATCACCTACCTTTTGAGTCATCTTAGCCTTAATCAGCCACCTCTTCATCTCATGCTAATCCTTCCGCGCCTTGATTATATTTCCTGTCTTTAGCAAATTATTTCACCAAATATGTGATTGCTGTCATTTAGAGAGCAGAAACAATGCATATGATATTCTCCATTCTTTCACGGCCTGTTACCAATTGTGCGCATGGTTGCATGATTACGATTATTGAAATCGTGAAGTTTTACAATTTGTAAGACAATTTCATATGATTGGTTTACTGTTCATTTAATGTCAGATAGGGGGCATTGCAGATGCTGTCTAGAGTTAGAAAAAGCTTCCTATGATTTTGTGCAGGTGTATTGAAATTTAGATATAATGAACACCCTCCTCTCTGCAGACATGTGTCCCTTACCATATGAATTTCTCGAGGAATAGCATTTTGGAAGGTATAATGAGAATTATATTATGAAAATTCTGCGAAATTTCAAAACTGAAAATTTGAATGATCAAACCAACAAAATTATTTATTTGGTAGAATCATACATTTTAGCAAGCTTCAAATTCTTGTAGCACAAAAAATATGAATATCTCTTTATAAAAATTGCACACAAATTCTGGTCTATAAGAGAGTGGCATGTTAGATTTGTCAGTGATGTAAATAGAGGCTGGAAAAGTTTGCCTATGAAACCTTGGATGTTTTGTATAGGTCATCATCTTGTCTATTCCAGGTCATTTTATTCACTTCTTTCAGCATGGTCAGAGTGGCAGAGGAAATATTTTGAATTCTCTATCAGTACAAAATGAGTGTCTTTGAAAAGTTAGCACATAGATATTTTGTATGAGTGGTCGACAAGTTAGTCAAGTGATAATGTTGTATCAGATCTGTTGGTGATGTTATACAAAGCCACTTCAGCTTTTCTACCAAGCATTGTGTAGCCTGTGTATGAACAACGGTCTTCTTTTTACTTTGTCAGTAGAGTCAGAATGTTAGAGAATGTTGGACCATATTCTAGAAATCATCGATAATACTCATCTCGTTGACAAAAGTGGACTTGATTTGGACTCGGCAGACATTTTTTTTGGCTTGGTGACATAAGAAAATAAATTAAATCTCTTAAAAAAAATTTAAACTTTATGCAAAATACAGTTACAAAATGTATCAAATGTCTGTAAAATGTTGGGGAAACAAGGAATCGACCCCTACTATCTATATGTCCTGGGATATTGAAATAAGGCAGTGAAACAGTTTAGTTCTATAGTTGCCCTCTTGCCCTCCCAGTTGGTAGTAAGGCATTCTGCCAGGGTGTTACACAGGAGGAACCAACTTACCCGGCAAAGGCTGTTAGGACCATACACTGGGGTGCTCGTTTATTAACTTGAGTATTTGTAGTCTCCTCCCCACTGTTTGATATTTAAATAGAGTACAATATCTATTGGCATTGCATGCCTAAGTAGTTGTTGCCGACATGAATACCTTGTAATCATGCAATCTGGAAATGTTTTAATGGCAAGAACCTTGCAATCATGCCACTGAAGAGTTAGCACCAACAAAGAGATCTATTTTGGATGAATAGTCATGATGATGGTGGCAAAATAAAACAAATTATAGGCAAAGGGATAAATGACAACATGTTCAGGTAATGCAAGAGAAGTTTTTCATGATGGCAAATGAGTGAAAATTGCATGGATAGGCTTTAAAATGGGTAAAATGAGTAGAACTTGTATAAATCACATGATTTAAGGTTTCAGGAGGGCAGCTGCCTGGAACCAATGTGACACAGGCATTTAGAACAACAAACACATAAAAGTTGCACTATTTTGTCATAAATGACGGCCATTATCAGTAAAATTGCACTACCACAAGATAAATAACTGCAGACTTAACGAGAGTAGTATGTCCATTGTGAGTTTCAATGTTCAACCTGTGTTCCGGCAGGTTTGTGCTTCAGACTCATTGAGTACTTGCAGTGAGTTGGGTTTGTTTTTAGTGAGTGGCACATTCCTGCTCAATTTGCTCTTTTTTTTCATTTTGCTTGTGAGTACTTGCCTCGTCTGCAATTACTTGGTATGTAAATATTGACTTGTGGGGGTCAGTCTCATAGACTGATCCCTTTATATGTATTCTTAGAGATGCCACCTCCCAAAAAACAAGGCATTTCAAAAATGAGGACAAGACACCCTACTACTGAGCCCCCCACCACAACCGCCAGGGGGGAAATGTCCCTGAGATGTTCTCATTATAAAGAGGATGTTCGAGAGATGGTTCCCCCCCATCTCCCCTCCCCCCATTGAGGATGTTGAGGGGATGCTAGGAAGTCCTTGAGATGGCATTGAAACTGTTAGTGTAAATAGAGTCATTACACAACTAGTTAGTTGATATCACTTTCTAGGATTACCTATTCACATTTGCTTAAGTTTACCTAGAGGTTATTTAGTATTTTACTATTTTGTTTCACCTCATGTGGTTGAGATGTGTACTCACTTTGTGAGACACCTTTTGCACACACACTTGCCAGTCAGTAGAACACTTGTCAAGTGAACTAACAAGTGTTCCATCTTTTGAGGAATAGTTAGTCATTGTTTCAGATTTGCTAACCTTCTCCATCTTGCCCGACCTATTCACATTTGCTTAAATTTACTTAGAGGTTATTTTATATTTTGTCTCACCTCATGTGGTTGAGACATGTACTTTATGAGACACCTCTTGCACACATACTTGCCACTCACTAGAACACTTGTCAAGTGAGCTAACAAGTGTTTTACCTTGCCTATATATGCAAGACTACATTGTATATTTTACTCATCTCTTGATAATATTCATTTGCCTTTTTGTGTGCTCATAGTTTGTGGAAGTTATTTTCTGGTTTTTGCTTTATGATCTTGGAAATCACAACGGAAACTCTGTGAAGCTCCTTGAATTACTCAAAAACTTCTGGACCTCCCCACAGTTTGTATATTACATGATAAGGTTTTGATTTGCGTCATATATTTGAATAGAAAAACAACATAGATTATTAATACAGCTGTTAATGTTTTTGTATACATGGATGTACATTCTCTTATCTTAATTTAATGAAGCTTGTGTTCAAAAATTTCTTAATGCGTATGCCATTGAGACCTTGGGCTTAATAGAGAGCGGAGGAAGCAGCCAAGGTTGGGTGGTGGTGGATGTTCATTGTTATCAAGTTTTCATAAATGTTTGCCAGTTTCTGCTGATTGCTGTAAGGAGTTTTAAAAAACTTATATACTAGAACTAAGAAAACAAAGAAGAAAATAAAAAGAAAGATTCAAGAATGATGGTATTCCTTGTCATGCCCCTGCCATTTGTGACAGATTGCAGCTTTAATAGATGAAATTCAGATGATGAATTAATGGAAATTCCTAGGGCTGACCTTGTATAATAACCGAGGCGATGAAATAAATAAATTAGGGCCAGCTGAAATCAAATGGAATTATTGGCAATGATTCTTTAAAGGGGAGCTGAATAGTATTTATTAAGGTAGGGATTACTTGGCAGTGATTCCTTAATTAAGAGCCATAACAGCGAGTTACAAAAAGCAGCAAATTATTCAAGGGAGGCCTCCTTTGTAAAGGATGTGATGATAACAAAGGTTGTCTTTTCATCCCACCATAGAGAATAGAAGGAGATCGATTCATTTGTCGGGGCATCAAGTGAATATAAAGAATAGGAAATCTGAACATCAAGGACATGAAAGAAGCAGAAATAAGAATAAATATCAATGAAGGAAATTAAATAATCAGGTTAACATTAGAAAAGAATTCAGAAATAAAATAACAGCAGTGTATAATATAAAGTAATTGGTATTCAAGTATTATTGTATTAATCTCCATATAAATTTGTTAGGAAGATGCGGCAGTACTGGTCTTCCCTCATCAAGCATGCCACCCTGAGTTGGATGGACTCGAGGTCCTGCCATACTTGCAGGCCAAGGGGCTGAATGACTTGGAGGCTCATTCCATGCCCTTGGGCTTGGTTGACAAAGATAGTCTCCTAGCGTCCTAACAATAAATATAAGATTAGTAATTATTTATCTGATTTCCATCAACATTCATATTTGGGATCCATGTGAAATGTTTGGTAGGGAGATGCAGCAGCACTGTTCCCCTCATCATGTATGCCAACCCGAAGATGTATGGACTGGTGGTCCTGCCATTCTTGTGGGCCAAGGGGCCGAATGACTCGGAGGCTCATTCCGTGCCCTTGGGCTTGGTTAAGGAGGACAGTCTCCCGACACTCTATCTAGCCTTCCCATCGGATTCCTAATATGGTTGGCTATTGGAAATAAAATGTATCCAAATGCATTTAGGTTATTTTGTTTTCAATAAGGTTAATTTGTATATAATCATAGATCCTTGATATTAATGCTTGATGATTACAGTTATTATAGAATACTATTTGTAAATAAGTTGTATTGTTGGAATTGTTATTTTTGGGCAAAATCAGGCATATCCCCAAAAGGGGACATTACATTCCTATCTTCAGCTGTGCAGTCCTCATCATTCGGACCATTCAAATTCTCCAGTCTCACCGTTGGTTCTTTGAAGAATGAAGAAAACATGGTGTTGGAGAAACCATAGTGATAAAATTATGAAAAATGGCATGTGCCATGAAGTTCTGCATGGTTTTGAAGGACTTAATTTGGGCTTTGTGGCAGGGTCTGGGCAGTTGAGATCACTCCCCCAATGAATAAGGGACATGGCCCCCACTATGGAACCTTCCTCCCTTAACTGCCATCACCATCCCCATCCCCTTCATCCCTAATCCATGGTAGGGTGCACTACCAAAATGGCAGTGGATTCCCTTACCCTGCTCCCCTCTGTAATGGAGGAATACTTGGGAGAGAGGGACTCGTTCTCCTTCACTTTACCATAGATTCATATATCCCTCAATGTTACTGAGTTTTAGATTTTTGATTTGAACAATGTGTGTTAAGAATATGATCTTGTACCTACTAATATGATTTTCACTTTTAACATCCTTAGACCAAATTGGTCTGTTGGATCTATTAAATGTACTATCAAGTTATATACAGTTTAACGTGTTTTTTTGACTTTGTTGTACAATATGTCACTGGAGTTGCTTTTGTTATCATTGCCATCACTTGATTCATCCATGTCCCATAACTCTTATTAGGTATTACACTGTTTACAATTATTAGGTTGAAAGTGTAAACCAATAACATTCCTGCTCTACGCATGCACATTTATATGTATTTGAATTGTAGAATGGAGGCAATAACATGATGAAATTTTTTCTAAACTTGGAGAGGAGGAAAAATGAAAAGTAGTAGTATGCGTCCAAGCAAGAAAGGTTAAGGACAGAAAACACTAAGTAGTGTGTGGAAAATACATCTCAGATAGATCAGCGACAGCATTTTGTCGTCTGGCATTGTATGTGTGTGTGGGTGTGAATGTATGTATATACATAACTATCTGTAGGCATGCATATCCATTTTTCATTGGATTCTTTATATTTTAACATCTGTAAACAGCTAGAAAATCAATTGCTTCACCTAATCAAACTTTTTGGTGGGTATATATGAATTTTATTGAATGCAAAGTGATAAAACCACCTGGACTGAAGTTCTAATTTGGATGATTTGCCAGAGGCATAAAGGAGAACCATTGAGAGTGTACATGGACCTCGAGGCTGGAAGGAGATCTACCTCTTCGGCAGATGTTTTTGTTAGTTATCATGCTGGAGATGATATACAGGCAACATATGCAGGTGCTCTTTTTCATAATAGTCGTAACTATTATGTGTCTCCTTCAAAGAATAACGTAAGTGGTGCTATCCATGTCATCCTCTGCCCATGATAGCAAAGTTGTCTACTGTGTAAATTAGAATTCAATATTTGGTAGTCCTATCGATAGAGCTATAAATTTTAACATTTGTATAAGTAAGAGGTCTATGAAATCTTATTTTTATGTATGATATGGTAGGTGTTTGCCAAATCTCTTTATTGTAGTTATGATTTGGTTGTGCTGCCATTATGGTAGAGCACATAAGCAATGTATTATTAATTTATTATTTTATTCATGGAATTCTTAATCCTATTCTTTAATTTTTATATTAATTTATTATTTTATTTCTCTGTCAGGATACACTGGTATATTGGTCTTCCTCAAGATGTTTGAAAGACAGGAATCAACTTGCAGGAAAATTACTTTCATTGCTTTCTCACCATTCATTTGGGAAATGCCTAAACAACGTTGGTGGACGAGATATGGCATTGAAAATGTATCCAGAATGTCGATCAAGTGGTAGTGGAAGTCATAGTTGGTCTGATCATCTTCACTGTGCGATGTCACATTACAAATTTGTCTTAGCTATTGAGAACACTATGACTGAAAGCTATGTCACAGAGAAATTGTTCTATGCTTTGGATGTGGGTGCGGTGCCTATTTATTTTGGTGCTCCAAATGTTCTGGATTTTGTCCCTCCAAAATCTATTATTGATGGGTCCAAATTTAGTTCCTTAGAAAGTCTGGCTTCATATGTAAAACGGGTTGCAAATGATCCTGTGGCTTATGCTGAATATCATGCCTGGCGTCGTTGTGGTGTTCTAGGGAACTATCACAGGACTCGGGCAGTCAGCCTTGATTCTTTTCCTTGTCGATTATGTGGCTTAATAAGCAAACTTGGAGGAAAATATGCAAATAGTTGAAAGATTTTTGTCTCGCATCATCATATAAATCATGCATTTCTTTCATATCTCTGGTTTCATTTTGTGCCCTTATCAGCAATCATCTCATGTCATGTTTCCATGTATTTGATTGTCGATGACCTTTGGAAATAAAAGCAACTTCAAATATTCTTGAGTGACTAGCAGTTGGAGAGCATAAAATTTGAAAAGTCGTCAGTAAGAAAGTTAAAATGGAGGGAATCTCCATGAGGTCATTAAGGTCACAGTTGTAGAGGGTTAGTGCATTCCTGGTATTGGAAATGCCTGTAGTGTCCAGTTTTTTATGTGGCTTAATTATCCTGCATTTTTAGTACTTCAGGCAATGCACTACAATCAGAAAAGAAATCAAGAAGCTTAAGTTCTTTTGACGGCACACAATTTATTATAGTTGAGACATTTTTGTTCGTTACAATGTATCATTTTTTTAGTTTATATAGTCCTTAGAGAGTGCTTGAAATTGGAACATATTATATCGTAAGTGATGTGTGGGTGCAGTACAATCAGGATCTTTAAGAAAACATTTCCTCTTTATATCAGCTCTCTTAACAATTGAATATCTCATGTTTCTATTTGCAATGCTCTCTGGATATTCAAAGAACCCTTCTTTTGTTGGACTAACAATGCGTTTCGTTATCATACATAGTTTGTGGAATTTGCCTTGATATTAAAAGTGAGAATACGTAGTTTGATACATGCTTTGGACTTGTGTAGTCTTTGAATTCTCATGCCTTGGAGAAATTAGTGGATTCATAGGGCCAATTTCTCATGGGTCAATCCCCTTCATTGGACCAGCTATAATATCAAAGCCAAACAATTAGGTATGCAAGTGTTCTAGATGTTGTCATGCAGAGTTATGTTTCTTTTAATGCTCCAAATCAAAAGATTTCTAGAAGGATTTGTTTTTGTAGCACATGAGAGTTTTAGATATTTAATGGATCATAATGAATAGACATTAAAACAACCTTAAATGTCAGTACAACTATTAATCATGCAAAAGTGTACTTTGTTGGCTCAAAATGACTAGTAGAATAGTTATGAGTTTTTGATTAAGTGCAAACAGGTTTTGAAGGGATCCAAAACCCTTTACAAAACAACCAAGGGATGGAACTTGACTGCTCAACCAAGAGGAGAGAGCCACAACCAAAAAAGCAGAGACTGCCTCTAAAGACAACAGGCAACTCAACCAAAGACAGGGCCAGGAAAGCCAACTCAAACAACCAACTGCAAGAGCCTTCAAGATTTACAATTGGCCTTGTGGGAACGAAGAGTCATATCAAAAGAAGGCTTGGACGTTTTTGAATGTTTCCCCTTAACAGAAATCCACCCTTCAACTTTAGCAGTCGTAGCTGACCAGTCCCAAGGGCCCAACATCAATCTTATCGGATTGGGAGAAAGAGCGTTAGAAGATGGAGCAACAACCGTTGCGGACACATGACCACAACCAGGGAATGGGGCAAAGGTTGTGTCAACACATGGTGAAGCATCGAGCGGGGTAAGAGACAACAATCCATTTTCAGTAGAGGGGATTACAACATTTTGTATCACATCTTGAATAGAAACATCCTTAGTGGCAGTCAAAGAATCTTTCATCGTCATTAAATAATCCGAGCCAGCTAAAGTAGAAACCCTAGCAGCCAATGACTCTCTAGAAAAAAGGGTTTATGGTAACACTAGTGAGAATCGAACCGGAGTTGATGCGTAACACCGGGATCATTAGCCTAACACTACGCCTCACGACTCACCTTCACACCTACTCGGCTACTCATGCACCCTTGTAGAATAGTTATGAGTTGAAAAGTATTTGAATATTGAATTTTTGAATTTCGGATCAATTCTAAGTGGTGTAGGATTGACTTAGGACAAAAAAAGCTAATGCCAAGGTGAGAAATAAACGTATTGGAATGAGGACGATAGTAGGCGTAGTCAAGGTACTTGTATGAAAGTATTCACAAATATAAATGAGGTAGAATTTATGGGAATTTGTGTAAGTGAAGGATTGAGGGAATGAGCCCAACATTATGAGTGCCACTTGTGAATTTGCAAGGCATTCCATTCCAAAATGTGCCCAAAATTAAATGGGAATTGGCATGAGTAGATGAATTTCACCTACATTTTGACCCCACATTGAGGTGCATGTATATCATTTACTTTGAGGTATATGAGCACTCACAAACATGCATGTAAAGTAAATATTAAAAATAAAAGAAGTATACTGAGAATATGTAAAGTAATGCACCAAATTGGACATTTTCACGTGTTCTATTCTTGACAATAAGTGCTAATACCAAGGTGGGAAAGAAATGTATGAGAATGGGGACAATAGTAGGTGTAATCAAGGTAGGTATTTAAGAATACATGCAAATATAATTAAGATGGGTAGAAAGATTGGGAATTTGTGTAAATGAAGGATTGAGGGAATGAGCTCAACATTTTAAGTGCACCATTTGTCAATTTGTAATTGTAATGAAGCATTCATAATTTGCCCAAAATTGAATGGGAATTGACATGGGTACATAATTTCACCTACATTTTGATCCCACATAAACCTGTGCATGAATTTCAATACTCTCGATAACTATACAAAACTCTATTATTGATTTATTATAACAACTAATAGTTATATTGGACCATATATTCCAACACATGCTCTTTTAACGTTACAACATTAAACTGTAGAAGTTGTTCCTGAAAACATTTCTCATATTACCAGCGATGCAGAGTACACAAGAAGAAATGTACTAATGGGCCTACTTCTTGGTTTATACACCCAAAGATTGATTTCTCACTCCTAGGTGGTCCAATGGCTTCCTAGATGGAAGAACCAATCTCCTAAGTGTGTTTCACACCCCACACTTCTCCTCAAGGTTCTAGGGACCTTACACAACTCCAACCAAAATTGGGTTTTAGGGACACTTTCCCCAAATTTGACCACAATATGGAAATTTGGCCTCCGGTCTACAAATTCTCAATCTAGTGATTGGAATAGTTTACTTATGGCTAATACAAGGACAATCAACCACAATTTGGATTCTGGGACCTCCACGAGGCTAAGAACCCTTATAGGGCTAGAGGATCCTAGTAGGTCTCTTTAGCCGGTTTATGGGCAACAACTTGCAAAACTTCCAAAGGAATAGACAAACAAATCACTATTTTGGACACCCTTTTTGGACTTACAAAAGATCCCAAAGTTGTAGGAATTGAGTCTACTCCAGCATACCCTAACCCTTACTATGTTCACAAACCTAATAGGCCTAATTAGGCTTGGTTAACAAAGCAGGCATCAAGGAATGGGTGCATAGAAGCAATGATATACTTTGGTTAGGTTCTCCTACATCCAAATGAACAAAATCCACTATCCAACCGGTCACCTTGCTTGTTTGGCTGACTGTCCACACAATGGTCTCATTGCTTAGGCTAAATACATAGAGATATTTAGCCTAGAACTTGGTGGTTGAGGCAACAAACAAACTCCTCCAGTCCTAACCCTTTAGGGTCTTACTATACACTCCCCTAACTTGCATTTTCCAAGTGGCCGTGAGATCCCACTGCAGAAAAGTCAAGTTAGGGCTCCATCTCTGCACTTACCCTGAAATTAAGGGTTTCTAGACCAGTCTGAACATAATGAAGACAAAACCAATACTCCGGTCACCAAGTGAACTCCAAACACAGGAAAACAAGAGATGATTTAATTTACCACCATTCCATGCCCAGAGTTTGGATTTGGCAATCCGTACTGTACCGTACTATCTCAAAAAAACAAAATTGCTCAGGAAATTTAGTGCTTCTCATTCAGTTCTCCACCAAAACAACATCCGTTCACTTCCCACCTTCACCTGGAAGGTTTCACATGCTTACATAGACCCTTTGCAATGACTCTAACCACCTTTTGAATAGTTATGACTGTTAGAACCAAAATGCAACTTCTCAGAGCAATATTGCAAAAGTTGTCGACAACAATTTTGACAATTTTGCAACTTTTGGCAATTTGCATCCTCCAAGCTTCAAACATGTTTAGGATCTTTTCTAAAGTCATTTATTTGCTAAAACAATATCAAAAACACTTATGACATCCTATTCTAAGGTCCTATTAGTCTAATGAGACCCAAGGTTGTCTTAAGGTACCTTTGGGACTCTTAGCCTTACAAATTGGACCAAAAAACATTATTAGGTGGATCCAAATGATCAACACCAAGATTACACCCTATTAACCTCTTACTACAACCTAGTGATCTTCCAGAGTCAGAGATATGTCTTGGGTGTCCTGCACCAACTAGTAACACTTATTCAAGTTTCTCCCTATTACAAGTATAGTCACTTGGCTATAATTGGATTTCCCAACATCATTGGACACTATTTGCACATCAATGTCTCATCACCGTTGTAAAGGTATGATATTGAACTTCCATATTTTGGATCTTCGTTGAACTCTTAGATATCAAACCTCACATGTATGTCTCATAGCCCCCCAATGACCTATAGTTTCTCTAATCCACAAGCACCTCGGATTATTGAGAATCTAACTATCCTCTATTGCATCCCTCCATGTATTTTTCAAATTGTTGACCTTTTAAAAATAGAAAATATGCCTCATTTTTAATGAATTCATCATCACTATTAGTATTTGGTGGTTTTTCAACAACTATATTTACTAATTCATTAAGTTTACCTTTGAGAATTGCTATGCCAAAAGACTAAAAAAACCTTACCACTCCCTTGATTATAGATAAATTTAATTTCCTTGTTTCACGACAATCTCGACTCCTATGCTATAAGATTTTCTTTGGCAACTTTCACTAAGCCTTCTATGGTTTGCACCTTCTACAAAATCATTTACAAGATCAACTCACACACCTCTACTCCTTTTGGGAGCAATGAGTTCTTTAGTCATAACAATAGTTGGATTTACACTCTAAATGTGGAGGCTCCCTCAAACAATGTTCTTTCTTCCTTTTTGTTGTAGCCGCCTCATAATGACACCATTTTCTACGTAGAGCACTGGATTCTCTTATAACAATAGAGCATTATGTAGCTTCTTTCTCTAACAACTCACAACAAGAGATATAGCAAAGTTCTACGTACTAACCCAAGGATGAAAGATTTTCCTTTCACGAGCTTGATACTAAATTAAGAATTTGAAGAATAGAGAATAGAACAATACACTGACACTTGATTCTTTACTCATTGACTAAATTACATATATAAAAATACAACAAATGCAACAATCTTCCGATAAAATTGGTAAATAGTTGATAGCTAAATGTAGCTATATTTGATATCAAACTTGGTATTCTCAATATTAGAGGATTATTTAATTATTACTTATAGAGATGTCTTATAATCTCTATTACATTCTTATCCATCATATTGTATGATAAGTGATAGAATTTTGATTGTTATACTTTCTCTTTAACACAAAATAGTCCCAAAAAATTGAAATAACTCTAATTATTTAAAATTATTAAAAAAATAATTAAAAAAAGACTACTACCTTCTTAATAACTAAGTGTTAGTTTTTAATCAATAGAACTTTCATTTGATTAAAACAAACTTAACTATTTTTTCATCAATAAAACAAAAAAATAAAACTAAACAATTAGTTTTTCATCAATAAAACTTTCATTTTTTAAAATTATTTTAAAAAATGTGTGCCAGTGATTCCTTATCTAAGAAAATAAGGGCGAAAGTAAAAACACTCTTAAAAACACTCTTACTACTAAGCTACTCTTTTTTATTATATTTGCAAACTATATAAACATATCATAGTCACTATTTTCTTTAGTTTTTATTTTAATATCTTTTAATTGTTTTTTACTTCTCAAGCAAGGATCTTATAAAATCCTTAGAATTACATAAAAACTATAATAACAGTTCAATAGTCAATATTGGCATCATGTGATGATTAAGTTGTAGTGTTGTTGTTCTTATCATCACGATTCAAACCTTGCCAAAGTACTATTGTTGAACATTTAAACAAAGATGAGGTCCCCCACACCAATTCATAACTCTTCCTCGAAAGCATTTACCACCCAAATAAAAATAAAGGTTCAATAAACTTAACAAACCATTCATAAAAATTCAATGGAATTAAAAATATGGTTGACAACACTCTCGCCAAGAAAAGGAAAAGTAGTATTCAAATGATTACAATATACACAATCATGGAGAAATTAACAACTAGTATCACTAAGTAAGCAATATAATAAAAGCACAAGAGCCCCATACCTAGCTCTGGTAGGAACTAAAACTAAAAGTGAGGGATTCATAAATGCAATAGTAGTATGTTCATTATAAGTTATAAATGCAGTGAAAGAGACAACCTTCTAATGGACTATCATTGTTTCTTACCGACACTTTCCCCATCAATAAGTTGTCCCCATCTGTTCACAAAGGACTGTACAAAATGTACTGCTTTTTTAATGTTTGCTTCCTCCCTTCTCATATATCAAAATGAAACACCCAGGATACCTACTTTAACTTTTTAATATTCTCTCATCCCCACTAAAATTTTAATACGTTTTGCACTAAAAAATTGAAGTCGATAGTGCAAACAAACGGGTAGGTTTAATAGTTGAGAAAGTAATTCTATATTTGAAGTTTTGATTATTAATATTGATTATTACTTATTATTAATTGAATAAAATATTTATGTTTTACTTTTTAGTTTATGTTTTTGGTAAGTTTTATTGTTTTTTATTTTATAATTGTGTTATAAATGGTTGTTATCATTCTTACAGCTGTTTAATCTTAACTTAATTTTTTTAAATTTTTTTTATTGTTGTGTTGACATTACAAATATTTATTTATAGTTATTGTTATGATTTTTTGTTTTTTATTGGAGTAATAAGATTTTTTTTTGATAAATAAAATATAACTGATCAGCAAATATAACATCTGGTACAGCTGTAATTTATTAAAAAAAGATGACATATTATATCAATATATCAATGAACATAACTTAATGATTGATTATGAACCTACATATTTTTAAAGATCTTTTATAATAATGATATGAATATAAAATCTTAAATCTAAATATAAAAAATATATAAAAAAAAATATTCAAAATTATTTAAAAACATATGCACCTATTAAATCCTTTCACCTGCACCGAATCAACAAAAATATATTAGAGAATCTAAATTTCAGTCTTCCTTTGCTAATTTTTAATCTTCTCCTCACAATATTGTCTTGATGTATATGCTAATTATGCTACCAAATATATTCTGTATTGAAAACAAGCTTATAGATTCATTTTAATATTAAATAACCCTAAGCCTTATCCTTTATTTTTGTGTATGGTGGTAAAGGCACGTTTCAATGCTCTTTGATGTGCTTTGCATTGAAGATGAGGATAATGAATTGCACGCTGATATGACTTCATTTAATTATATTGATATTATAGAGGGGGCCCATGAAAGAGCTTTGTTCAACTACCTTTTACTTTATTTGTAGGGCAATTTCAACGTCTATATCTTTTCCACATGTACTGGCGAATTTTCCATAGAGTAGGAGGTACCCTAAGTTTATAACATCCTGCATTTCAAGGAAGAATTGACATGACACATAAGGTGATGAGATGGCTTAGGGGCATGTATTTTAGTTTTACATACTTCAGAATTGTTAAAAGGTATTATTGGATTCTTGTAAAAGATTTAACATGTGATTTTAGAGTTTACAATTATTGTTTGTTGGTGTGAATAGAGTGTTTTATCTAATTGGTTCATCGTCTAAATTATATTCACAGTGGTTATTTAAATTTATTTAGGGTATGTATAAGATGCTTGTCACTTTATGTCTTGAGTCATAAGATTAGGATACATGTCAAAAACTTATGCACTCATATGTCTTGCCTTGGTCTATAGGGTTTCCTTTCTATTATAAGTCATCATTGCAATCTATCATGTGTATCATTCAATAGAATAACATTAATCCCTCATATTTGGTCTCTCTTGTGCTTTCAATAAAGCTCCTAGATCTTGAGTAGGTACAACTTCGTCTGAATCTTGCATTGTATTAAACATTATATGCTAATATTTACATTGTTTTGGCTTCTAGGTAGTAATTATGATTGGAAGATAGTAATTTTATGGACATAGGTCGTTAAGTGGTCATTTCAAAGTGTTAGTAGAAATTGAACGTACATGGCCCCAATAAAATTTTACACACTCTAGATAATTGATAGTGACAAATTCACATAAATGGACTAGAATGTCCCTTGTATATCAAATGACAATGTATTTTAAATATCCTTATTAGAAGTTTAATATGCCAAATTATATAAAAATTTAAGTCATGTTTAACATATGTTTCATGTCCACTAAATTTCTGCCACCATGTCATTACAAGGTCTATGCTTACCTTAAATGTAATTTGGAAGATCATTTCAGCCATTTCATTCACCTCCAACCAAATCCCATCTCCATCAATGCCTTCACAATTTCCACCATGCATAAGTCTCATTCAACTCCTTTACAATGTCATCCATGCAAAGGAAATTTACCTATTTCTTCCAGTGCCTTTGAAAACCTCTTGAAATCACATATATAATCACATCCACTATAGACGTGGAAAATTTTCCATGACCACTACTTACAGATACACTTTCATAGTAGTAGCCTAATTTGGATGCAACGTTTATATGTTTGCACCTATTTTTGTTGATTTTCTTTTTTTGTCTTCTTGTGAATATATTCCTTCTTGATGAGTCAAGGTCTTTGACCTCTTGTATGCATTCAACTATCAAATTACCCTTGTCGACGAGGAGTATACTCTCCTCTTTTGACCCATATCCCAATTTAGTTTTGTTGCAAGAGGGATGCAATACAAAACTCAAACAAAACTCAAAAACCTTGAAGATTGAAAGCCTATTGGATTGAATGCTAATGCTCTATATGGAAAAAGAAGTGGAAAATTCCCCTACTAAAATATACCCCTCTAGTTCCACTTTGAACATTTATGATCCTTTAATAAATCAATTTAGGACTTGGTAGACACCAAAGATTTTCTTAACCCTAAATACCTTTTTACAATGATGATATTAATTTGATGATTAAAACTAGCCTAGAATGTCAAAACTACGCTTGTTTTGCTTTTGGAACTTTTGGAACATTTGTTGAGCACTCTCATTCTTATCAAAGAAGAGGATTCAAATGGCTTGTGCTTGAAGCTAATAGTTATGAAACATTACACAAATTGTGTGAAAGATGAAAATCCAGAAAATAGAATCGTATCTCTAACATCATTACATACACATGATAAGAAATTTGTGAATGCAAATGTTTATATCTACCAATGAAATCAATCACTTTTTCTTTAACTCCTTGCTTACAATGAATCAAACCAGTCAAATTAATTTTAGGACGAATGCTATTTTGAAATTGTTGAATGAATGCATTAGCCAATTGCTGAAAAGAAGTGATAGAATAAAGAGGCAAAGAGCAATACCATTGCAAAGCTTTATCAGAACAAATTTTTTTTCCATGAGTCTATGATAGTGGGAGAAATCACTAACAATGTTTGAAATATTTTCACACAAGTCAAGGCATCACCTTTTCCATTATATAAATCTAGTTGGGGAATTTCCACATTCTTAGGAGCAACCACACGAACCACATCATCGCATAGTGGACTAGCTACATCGTATGTGGGGACATTGGACTTAGATTTGATTAAAGAAGCCAATTGTTGTTGTAAGGATGACACACTTTGAGCTAGGTTATTGATAGCGACTTCAATGGATTAGTTGGAATTCGACGTGTTGGATTGAGATGGAGGTGTAACATTGTGATAGGTAGGTGGAGGTTGGGAATAAGGAGGTTGAACATTATGGTATGCTAGTATAGGATATTGTTGGGAAACAAATGGAAGGCTAATGGAAGGAGGTATGTAGGAGTATTGATTAATAGAATTGCCCCCATGACTAACATGTGAGGGATTAATATTTTGTGTAGATGTAGTCATGATAGAGATGTATATGCAAACACACTAGGCAATGATGTAGGCATAGGAATGGAATGCTCAACTTGATTTGCAACATTAGAGTAACCAATAGCTTTGACACAACTTTTTATTGACATACCATCGGTATCAACAATATAGTAAAATCCACGTAACACTTCCACACCAATTTCATCACTTTGAATCATTCTCCTCAAGCCTTCAATCAAGGGGATTGCCTCACTATTTGAGTGTTTCTTGACCTATATATTGTTGAAGTTATCCAATTCTTTGTTAAGATTCTCCAATCGGTCAATCATTACTTGAGTTAAGGAGTCATCCTCATCATGAGATGCAAAGAGAATGACTCTCTATGATGTTAGGTATATCTTGTGTAGGGATAGAACATTCACCCAAGTTCACATGGAAAAAGCTATTCAACCCCAACACACACCCCTTAGTAATTCAATTTTGGGAATCCATAGGTCTATAACTTGTTCTCATCGAGATATTGGATGTAGGACTAAGGGTAACGAAACTCATGCACAAAGAAGGGAAAATTATATGGATAGACTTGAAATCACAATATTTTTGATAACGCAAGCTAAATAAATGATTAAATAATATAATTTATTTATAGAATGATTGATTAACCAATGAATTAAACAAATAGATGCTTCTAAATTTGAAAACAACATACAATGTAAATCAGATTGGAGCAAATAAACCATAAATAATGCAACCCACAAGGCAATTTTTAACAAGAATTAATTAGGGTTTTTGTGCATTGAACCTCCAAAAATTTGTATTTTAGATGTATGATTGTAGATGTAAATTGAAATAAATGTATAAAAATCAAATTTGAAATCAAAATCAGAAGAAAATGTAAGAACTATGTTGGGTTCACCAAATATTTTTGGGTGGAAAATAGGGTTTAAAACTTTATGCATGTAAACATGGGATTACACCTACTTTCCATGCATTACATTGAAGGGAAAGTGAACTTAATTGATCCAATATCACTTTAAGTATGAAATGGATTGAAGGTAGATCAAATTCACTTCTATTTGTGGAGTTGAATTGAATGCTAAATCTAGGGTCAAAGATGCAAAATTGACATAAAATAACATGAAATGTAATTTTTAGATGTGGTATGTAGACACATAGTTAGATGTAAAGGAACAAAGAGGAACCCGTGTTTGAAAATATGGCCCAATAATACAAGACAAGGTGGCTTGGGGTGACCGTGTCCTCTAGTTGTTAGAGGGAAAATGTGTTGTTCATATGGGTTTGCCTAAACCAAACCCTAGGTTTGGAATTAAACCTTGAATTTAAATTGAAATTGAACTTGAAATGGAATTTAATTGACATGGAAAACTTGCCTTTTGAGGGCAAGGCTAGATCTGAATTTAATTGCTTAAATTGAAACTTGATACCTTGACGAGTCTTGCTTTGAAGTCTTCATGCCAAGGTTGATGTTGTCATGTGGAATGTCTTCATAGTGTTTTGGTCATAGATGCAAAGTAATGCGCTCTTTTCTATTAATGTGTCTGACAATGAAGACATTCCACATGACAACATCAACCTTGGCATGACAACCTTGCAAAGTAATATGAATATTTGAATTGAATCGACTGCAAAATGGGTCTTACATGTACCAAACATGTCATGGTATGAGATCAAAAGTGTACAAACCAATTCTTATGGTGTGTGCACAAAGGATAACAATGAGCGAAGTGTATGCCTCCACGTTAAAGCAATGGTGTATGCCTTACTAAGAGCAATAGCTTTAAGGTAGCATACATGCACCCAAAAGACAACCACATTGTCACAATGATATTCCCTCAAGCAAGGAAAATCAAGGAAAAAGGTCACAAAACATAGTGAGAAACTACATAAGGGATCCACTAACTTGGGTCAGTATGCACATTTGATAAATCATGTATACCAAGTACGACTGTATTGAATTGACCTCATCCATGAAAGGTAGTGGAACTATGAGCACAATGGAAGACGAGTACATAAGATGAATAAACAAAAGTATTTTTGGTTCAACATGGTAGAAACCAAAAGAGAGATCTCAACGCTTTGCATCCTCTCAAAGTAGACAATAGGCACATTTACAAAAAATAACATGTACTAAAAGAACAAACCCGTGTCACACTTTTATAAAGGAACAAACCAACACAACTAAACTATTTAACTTCGATTGCATAAAAGTGACATTTCTAAATTGAATTTTGAAATGATGTAAACTGATCAAATGTAGAAATATTAATGAAATTTAGGTCTGTTATTTTTATTTTTTTTTGAAAAAAAATTGATATTTTTTTTATAAATTCAAAGAGAGATTTTTCATTGCTAAAAAATGCTGAAAATTAGGGGTTCTAGTCGGCGTCACCAAAAAAAATGAAAACGAACTTTATTTTTTCTATTTTTTTTCCCAAATAGAGAACATATATATGCAGTGTTAAAAAATAAATAATAATTTTGATATATATTTTTCTCGTTATAATATTTTGAAGTCCAAAATAGCTAAATTTGGCAGTTTTCATTCGGCGTCACCTTTTGACTACTAAATTTATCATTAACCAAAAAAAAAAAAACGTTTTCGAGAAGATTCGCTCATCTAGTGAAAAATATTTTTAAATTTTTTTTCTAATATCATTTAATTTTTTTTTAAATTTCTAATCAGCCTCTTTTTTAACTTTAAAAATCTACTCGCAATGTTTAATTAATACAAAATATTAAAATTAATCAAAATACTAAATAAATTATATGTCTAGATATCGTGACTTTGAGCTCTACAAAAGGGTATTTTTTTTAATTTTTGTAAAAAAAAATTCCACTTGAAGAAAAATTGAGCAAAAGTGAAAAGTTTTAGAAATACAAAGTTTTTCACTTTTTTTGTGCCACATCACATGACACATAGGCTAGTTCGGTTGGACTAACCTTAGTTTTAACAATAAAAAAAAAATTGATTTTTCTTTTAATAGAATCATTTGAACTAAGGGAGTCCAACCGAACTTAGTCTGGTCGAACTTCCAGCACCATGCGACCTGAGGGTAGTCTGACCAAAATTAGTCCGACCGAACAACCCTCAGTTGGCCCAAAGTATGACACAACTCCATACTTTTGCCCACAACATAACATTGATACACCATATAGAAGAATTGAGATAAAAATAGAAGAATATCACGAGAAATTTGTCCTCTTTATTATGTTGCACCAACGGAGCAACAAGGGTCATCCAAGGGGAACCTAACATAACACTAAGATATATCAGTTAGCACATCACGAAGGAATCACATTATGTACAAGAAAGTACACATAAGAGTCTATTGTACAAGTGATATTAGTCAAGCAAATCGTCTACCCCCTAATATTTCTTAACATCACTTAGGGATGGTGGAGAAGGTGTAAGAGGAGAAACAATGAGCATGCTAGATGGAGCTATTGCAAGTTCCAAGCAAGGACCATGCTCTAATGATGAATTAATTTGTTTGTCACTAGTAGCTAGGGTTAATGCTTTTGAAAATTGTGAAGACAATTCATTATTAATCTCAATAACCTCATACATATTATCAAAATCATTAGAATCAACATTGCTAGCATTAACATCAACATAAACGTCGTGATTTAAACTAATCACAAAAGGATCTTTAACACATAAAGGAAATGAACCATCATTTTGCATAGACATCTTTCAATTTTTACATGGTGGATTAAGTTGAGCTTCCTCCCTAGAGTTAGCTAAAGGTTGGACAAATGGGACTAAGAACATTTGGTGTCTTTAGGGAGGAATTTGTTTGGGAATCAAGTTCACGAGACTTGGCATGACGTCTTAATCAGTGTTCTCTCACACTATGATTTCTCTTAATTTGACTCAAGACTTGCAAAGGTTGGGGATTAATTTACATAGGTTTCTTTTCCTCCCTTGTAGGGGGAGGAACAAAAGAAACCTCACTAGGTTGAGAGATACAAGATGCTGGACATTTTCCTTCATACGATGTAAGAGGTGGGACCGCAACATATAGAGGAGGAATACGAGTAGGAAGAAGTCTAGGTTTAGGATGAGGAGGAGGAATATACATGGGTGAAGGATATTTAGGTTTACTCAAGGTTGATATCATCTCATTTTTCCATTTTTTATAAGATAGGAAAAGAGCATCATTTTGAGGTTTCAAAAGTTCAGGTTGTTGAGGCTAAAAGTAATCAAGGGTGAAATTTCCATGTCTTGTTGTTGGTATGAAAGGGCTATGATTGATCATGATAGTACGCCCATTATGAGGGAACTTTAAACACTTATGGAAGGTAGAAGGGGTATCTTTCATGGAAGAGACCCAAGGATGTCCCAACTTTACATGAAATTGATCAGAGGTAGACATAATAGTGAAGGTAACATTTAAGCACTTAGTGCCAACCTCAACTAGATTAGTGATAGAGCTTATAGTAGGACAAGTGAAACCATCATGCACTTTAATCATAACTGTGTGCACAAAAGTGTGACTGTCAAATGATCAAAATATAAGTGACACACCAATGAAACATTATATATAAAAATATTTAATTAATAAACTAGTTTAAACAATCAATCCATTCCAAGACGTTCCATTGTTCTCTATCTCCAAGAATTCCTCAAGTAATGGTTTTGCTCTCAGATCATTGAACACTTTACTTTTAGAATGACAACTTGTTGTCCTTGATTTCAGCACGACCAAAATCGTGAGGCAACCCTATGAAACTGGTCCTTTTTGTACCTTACAACCTTCGGGAGAGCTTGATCGACTCCATCTGTTAGCTCGTTTAGCTTCTTGCTTTTCATTTTTAGTGTTTTCTAGTTTTTCAAAGTTTGCAGTTTTACCTGCAGGTTAGACTTTAAAGTCTGACCTGCAGGGTCTTTCTTTGCAAAGTTTTGTGCACATCGGACTTTAAAGTCCGATGTGCACATGTTTGGTTTTTAGCATGCAGATCGGACTTTAAAATCCGATCTACAGGTAGTCTTCCCCTGCAGTTTGGAATTTAAAGTCCGACCTGCAGGTTGTCTGGATGAAGAGTGCATGTAGGACTTTAAAGTCCGACTTGCAATTAAAGTCCGACATGCACTACGAGTTAGCAATTAATGCATCATTTATTGTTAATTATGGGGTTTATTTAATTGATTTTGTGTTTCATTTCTTCATTATTGTTTATGTTTTTCCCTCTCCGTGCGCATATTCCTCCGTTTTCGCTCGCCATCTTGTGGATTTGTCGCGTCTTCATCTATTTTTCCCTCTCATTTTGGCGGAAAAGGTAGGTTCGGTGTTTTCGTTGCGGGTTTTTCTTCCTGTTTTGGGTTTTTCCCTTTGTTCCTCTTCCTTGTTTTATTTTTTCCATTTTGTTTTTTGCTTGGTGGTGTGTCGGGAGGGCATATCAGATTTTAAACTCCGGTTGCCCTCCCAACCTTTTGTTCCCCTTAGCCTGCATATTGGATTTTAAAATCCGATATGCAGGCTGATCTTTCTAGCCCCCCTTCGCGTATCAGACTTTAAAGTTTGATATGCAGGAGGGTAACCTTCACATATCAGACTTTAAAATCTGATACGCGAAAGGAATAGGATTTGATTGAAATGTCAAGTTTTAAAACCCAACATGTCAATCAAGTGGTTTTTCCCCCCGATCTGCACATCATACTTTAAAGTACGATATGCTAGTTTTTCCAAAAGGTTTTACCCTTGCACATCGGACTTTAAAGTCCGATGTGCAGATTAAGATGTTTATCTTTGCACATCAGACTTTAAAGTCTGATGTGCGAATTTTGTTTTATAAAGAGCATGTCAGAATTTTTCCCCAACTTGCTGTTTTTGGCAGTTTTACTCCTAAGCCCGTTCTGAGTTTGATTTTTTGATCTAATTGAGAAAAAATGATTTTGATGATGATAATAGCTATCAAAAGAGCTAATCCTCAGTGTTGAATGCAGTCATCGCGAATGTCAAAGCCCCCTCAAGATAAATCTGAGCCTTCCACGAGTCAGTTGGAATCTTCTCCGGGTAAAACATCAACGAAAAAGATGAAGTACAAGTATGATAAGTACTTGAATATGTACCTAGAGAGTTCAGTGGACTCGAATATCAAGGAGATCAGAGATACTGAGATTGGATATGTCAGTATGCGGGAATTCATTGACCGAGTTGAGAAAGCTTCTGCTTGCCTAACCAATCTGATCAAATCTGAGTTGCATAAATATGCATCCTTCCCAGTTGCAGCTCATGACCCAGAATTTGTACTTGCAATAGCAGATCACTTTGATCCGAATACAAGACAGGTGAAGGACACAGATCAGAATTTCATCATGACTCTGGATAGTGTATTTTTCAATAGTGTCTTCAAAGGCTCTCCAGTTGAAGAGGTAGATGACATTTCTCAAGAAAGTGCTCAAGAGTACTATAAGAAAAATGAAGTTAAATGCAAGAAAGTGGTCAATACTATGTACCTCTCTGCTACCAGACATTCTACTACCTCACGATGGCCCAAGTCCTTTCACAAGAGTAACTTCAATGAAGAGTACAACAACATGGTCACCATGTTGTCAAGAGTGAAGAGGCTAAAAGACTCTCATTAATTTCAAACCTGGATGTGTTACTACATGAATATAATTAGGAAAGGGGCTGCAAGAATTGATTAGGGTGAAAAGATTAGTGATGCGCTCTGTGCTCAATTGAAGGAGGTCAAAGTAACACTAAAATTTTACATGACCTCATACTTGGTTTGTGCAACTGCTTCTATGAGGCAATATCTAGGTTTATCTACCAAGGGTGATAGGAGATTGGTGCATGTTTGGTTGTATTATGATCAACTTACCATCAAGAATCAAGGTAGCCACTTTAGAAGAGTCAATGATGCCTTCTTTGTTGTATGGAAGTGCATGTTTGATAAGAGCCTGCAGAAGAAAAGATTATCAGAGGCTTCTTATAACAAGGTATCTCACTTCGGATTTGTTTTTACTTTCAATTCCCTACATTCACTTACATCCAGATTGGGTGTTTCTCAGGTGAGCCTTTTATTCTACCAAGGTTTCCTTCTGATAAGATCATTCTCATGGAGTTGTGTAGACAACTAATTTATGTGCATGAAAAGCAATCACAAGCACATAAGACTGGGTTGAAGTTCCCAGAGTCAATCGGCAGGTACTCAGTCCTAACCAACCCTTTGGAGCAAGATGGAGGACTTCAGGATATATGTCCTTGTTGAAAATAAGGTAATTACTACAAGGGAAAAGTATATCTAGTTTTTGTCATTATTGTCTCATAAGCAAGAGACAATAAGGTTGATGATTGCGGAGCTGGACCGCGAGAAGAAGGAAGGTGATGATGAGATTGATCTTATTTTTGCCAAAGTTGCTGATCTTCCCTATTATTTATATGATGGCAATTAGAATCTCGTTACTGGTGAAGCTATCACACAGTAATTCCTTTCTCTAATGGATCACTGCATGGGACAGGATTTCTCACTTGACACATTTGATAAGTTACTAGAGATTCAGGTCAGTTTTGAAGTCCTTGCATCCATTCTGAAGGATGTAAAAAAGAAACAGGTATAGATTGAAGATGTGATTTCTCGTGTTCGCGTGATCACAAGTTCTACCCCAATGCCAGATGAAGTAGAGATGAAATCCATCTTGATTAAGTTTGAAGAGTTCCATAAATCGAACGAGGAGGAGAAAGATGAATAAAGCGCCCCCTTTAGATTTTTCTTTTTCTGCAGTTGCATCATTAGATGCTGTTAGTTTTCTTGCAGCTACATATTTTCCTTATGCTGTAGTTGTAGTAAAGTGGGACTGTGTAGTTGAATTAGTCAACTATGCCCACATTTTTCTCCATTCTTTTCCTATTTAAGGAGGACCTCATTTGTAAATATTTATCTTGTAATATGCTTAGCAAAACTCTGCTGAAATTTTGTGCCAAATAAGACTTTGAGCTTTTTGGATGTAAAATTGATTTCAAAGTAATATAAGAAAGCAACCCATTAGATCTCAACTTTGAGTGAATAGAAGATTGTGGTTGTGATTGTAATTACTCCTATGCTTAGTTCTCACAATCGTTCTTATATATATTAGAACCTTGTTGGCAAATTTGTCTATGTTATTGAAAGAGATCCAAGTGTGTTGAGTAGACTTTGAGCTAACAAATTAGTTTGGAAATCTTCTGATAAATTAAGTAATTAGTGGTAGGCTTTGTATTATTGCAATTACTTTTAGTTTAAAAGATTACGAATTCATACTTGAAGACTTTGAGGTGCGAGTTAAATTTGTAACTTTTTGTAATAATCAGTTTGAGTTAGTATTGCATTCAAGAGAGACTTTGTGCTACTTGATTGTAAGTTTTAGCGTAAGTTGTTAGATTCATTGTTATTTTTTTAAGTATCTAAAACGATAGAGATATTGTAACAAGGTAGAGGGAGAATACATAGACTCTGAAAAAAGAGTTATATGACCAATATCAACCCACAGATTTTGATTTCGTATTAATTAGAGAAGAAATTTCAAAGGAAACCTCCCCTTGATGAGAGGAGAGATTAATTTCTCAACATAGCTGTGTGTGAATTATATATTTTGCCATTGGTACACTGGTGACAAAATATTCACCCAACACAACTTAAAGGGTGAGTGCTGTGATAAAATGATCTATATGCTATTCAATTAAGATCTATATGATAATAACCATGCTATTGAAATTGATCTATGATAATGAGATTATGATACTGTGCTATGATAATGAGATTATGCTACTATGCTATGATAATGAGATTATGATCTAAAGTGCTTGATATGCTTATGAGAGAGACAAAGAGAGACAAAGACAGACAAAATATAGATAGAGCTAACTCTGATAGACAAGAACTTGTATCATGAGAGCCTTGATAATGAGACGATGAGTCCTATTTATAGAGAAAATGGGTAATTGGATGGCTAGGATGTATTTGGCTTAGCAAGGGATAGGATTGCATAAGGAGGGCTTGATCCTCAATCCATGTTTACAACTTCCACCAATGCCATGGTGACAAGTGGAATAATGAGAAGGCTTGAGAGGAGAGAGAAGAGGCATTAAATGCGTGAAGAGACATGATGGTTACCCTAGGTGGGTTGGTTAGGGTTAGGTTAATGGATAAATATTTTATCCAAGGGATAAATTAATGTGTGAGGGTTAAAGGATTACCTTAGTCAAAGCATTAAATTCTTAAACAAACTTGAGGATTAGATGGGCGACCGAGTTAGAGAAAAAGTCTCCAACCAAGTGTCATAGATGGGTTAGTTGGATTAAATCCTTTAAGGTTTGATCAGACTTTGAGGGTTAACTTGTTGAAGGGAGAAAGCATTTAAGGCTTTGCAAGAGCCTTAATTGTTTTTGAGAAGTGACTCCTTCCTAATCCCTGGTTTAGGAATGTGCAAGTTCTTAAAAGGGGATTAGGCTAATTTAGAAGGGTTTAGAAGAAATTTAGTGAGCAAGTGGGTATTGTAGGAGAATGCAAGTGGGCGAGGTTAAATAGGATTTAAAATAGTGGTGCAACTTGCCTTTTTAAGAAAATGCAAGTGGATGGGGATTTAAATAAATATTTATCTATTTTAATGCACATGTGATTTTTGGATTTATATAAATAAATCTATAATTTATGTAAATGAGAAGAAGGGGGATATGATTAATTAAATAAATAGGCTTATTTATTTAACTAATAGCTAGAATACAACTAGTGACTTAAATTAAATAAATTATAAAATTCATTTAATTAAATAAAAGAGTATAAGGTAAGTGAATTAAGTAAATGTGAATTTAATTAATAGAGGAATGTTGGTAAAATAATTAAATAAATATAAAAATATCTATTAATTAAGTGGATAGATTTATGGGTCTACATTTTGCCCCTCTTTGAAGTGATGTGTGGCGACACGTTGACTCAAAGAAAATTTTGCTCAATGGTGCTAATAAATTTTTTGATTTTCCCTAGATGCTGATTGTCGGATAATGATGCAATGATGCCCCTCAGGAGATGAATCGAATAAATTTTTGAATTTTGAGGATTTTTCAACAATGTTTAAAATTTTTACAATTTTTCGATTTTTTTAATTTTTTGTGGTGAATTTTTAAAATTTTATGATTTTTTGATCGATTCATTTCTCGATAAATTGAAATAAAGATGGTGCATAGATAAATAATTTGAGAAGGGGAAAATACAATGCCACCGAATTACCCCCCTGTTTCACCCCTTAATAAGGTAAAAAGGGAAATCATTTACCATTTCATTTCATTTGCACATAAAGAGTTGAAAATTTGAGCTCTGAAGAAAAAATAGTGATCCCATACCACCAGCATCGATTTGAGCGAGTGCGATAATTCCAACAACCTCGAGCATACAGCTCGCTGATATGTACCCCAAGATCCTCTTGTTGTGTAATTTTTATTTAATTTTGGCATGTTTTTTCGAATTTGGGCACAAATTTTTATTGTTTTAGCACATAGGATTCATGTTTTAGCGCTTCAGGTAGGAGTTTTAGCATTTTAGGTTTAGGGTTCCAGATTAGTGCATTAGGTAAGTCATCAGGTGCTTTGGGTACCTGGGTTAGTGTTTTGGGTAATGTAGTGCATAAGGTAATGTTTTTAGCGCATAGAGTAGATGTTCTAGCACATTGGGTAATGTAGTGCATATAGTACTTAGATTAGTGCGTGGATGCGGTCTTTTAGTGCCTATCATGTTTTAGCGCTTTGATATTGGATTGTAGCACATAGATGGCCCAAAATAGTGCATCGATGTTTTTAGCGCTTAGGTGCAATTTTCTAGCATTTTGATGGGACAATTTAGTGCATGCTACTAGAGGGGTAAAAAGTTGAGGTTGCTGCCTTCTTTTTGATTTATTTTTGATTAGTTTTTATTAGCACGATGTTAATGCTAGATAAGATAGATGATGATTGACCTCATGATGAATGAGAGTCAATGATAAGTGCTCAATGAGATGGATTGAAATCTCACATGAGCTGACTAGGTTGATTGAGAGATTGATTAACCAAATGTTGATACAATGATGTGATATGATTGTAGGAGGATCTAGGTGTATTGCAGTCTTAGGAGCAATACTCGAAGACATCGACACTAATAACCCTTCTAGTGTAGGCGGATTTGAATACCATTGGTAGATGCAAATTGTCATCATTGCTCGATATGCCTTGATATATAATTTGTAGTCACATAAATCTGTCCACTTAATTAAATGAATACTTAGTATTTATTTGATTATTTAACCATCAATTAATGAATTAATTAAATTAATATTTAATTAATTCATCTTAACCCTCTTCTCCTATTAATTAAATAAATTATTCAATTTATTTGATTTAATTCACTTAACCAAATTCAGACCATTAATTAAATAAATAAATCATATTTGTTTAATTAAATCTTCTCTCACATTTAAATAAATTAACATTTATTTAAATCACCTTTATCCTCTACCCACTTGTATTTTCCTACAAAAGCAAGTTGCACAATTATTTTAAATAAATAATTTATTTAAATCACCTTTATCCTCCACCCACTTGTATTTTCCTACAAAAGCAAGTTGCACAACTATTTTAAATAAATTATTTATTTAAAATCCTATTTATCCTCACCCACTTGAAACCTTTAATGGTTTCCCTTAAAGTATTCAAACTTGATGGCTTTAAAGTCTTCAAACTTGATGGTTTCCTTCTATAGTCTTCTTAAGACTTTAATGGTTTTCCTTAAAGTCTTCAAGCCTTTAATGGTTTCCCTCAAAGTCTTCAAGCATTTTAATGCTTTATCTTCATTTTTCTCATTTAAATAAATTAATATTTATTTGAATATTTATCCAAATGCAAATTACACCATTTAATTGAAATAAATGATTTTATTTTAATTGAAAATACCAAAATTTCTCCCACTTGCATTTTCCTACAAAATCCACTTGCATGCCTAAACCCCTTCTAGAATTTTCTAATCACTTCTAAATAACCTAACCCCTTCTCTAAACTTTGTCACATTCCTAAGCAAAAGGGAAGTCACTTCTCAAACCCTCAAAGTCTTTGATAACCATTAAAGGCTTTCAACCTTCAACCACTAAATGGCTCAAAGTCTTTGATAACCATTGAAGGCTTTCAACCTTCAACCACTTAATCCCCAAAGTCTCCAATAACCATTAATGGTTACCTCAAAATCTCCCACATGGTTAAAACATTTGTTTTGACTCAACCTCTACCCAACCCAAAGGTCTCATCAGGCCATTAATGCTTTGACCATGATTATCTCTTAAACATTTGCACAAAGGTTTATCCTTGGATTAACTCTTAATCCAGTGGGTAATCTTAATTTGGACTTGACCCTTAGCCTCTAGATAACCATGAGGTCTTCTCAGGCCTTTAATGCCTCCAACCTCTTCTCTCAATCCAATCCTATGTTGACACTTGTCACCATTTTATTAGTGCCGATTGTGCACATAGATCCCCAAATTTCAAACTTGGCCCTTGATTAAACCATTCAATCTTAACCCTTCATTTCCCCATTTCTTCTATAAATAGAACCCTTCTCCTCAAGCAAAAAAGGAAGCATTAGAGTATTGTTGTTATACTGGCATTAGCATAGAGCTTTCTCATAGCATCACTATCTACACTTGCATAGCATTTGCTTATCATATTCAACTATCTTGAATCTCCATATGGCATCCATGGCTAGTGCTAAAAGCTGAGAGCTACACTCATTTGGGACTTGGAGAGTAGAGGAACAAGGGAGGAGCAACTATGAGCATCTTGATTAGCTATTTTATTCTATGTTTATATGCTTTCTATTTCATGCTTAATATCTCTCTTGATATGCCTGTTTAGGATAATCTTTTGTTGGTAACACTAACGTTTGTTTCTTGTGCTCTTGTGTGTGTTGCCATCAAACAGATTTTCTAATCCTTTTTGCAGAGCATCATTTGGTGAACCCGACGTGAATCCAAACACCACAAAGATCAAATTTTTTTTTTTTTTTTTTTAACCAATAACATGTTTGAATGTTGAAAATGTCACACAGGTTGCACTTTTGACATTGTTTTGGCGCGTTTGACATTGTTTTGGTGCTATTCACCTCGTTTCAGCGCTTTTCCCTTCTCTGTCTTTCCCTTTCTTTTAGTGCGTTTGTGTTAAATAGCGCCTCTGTTCAAATGTAGACTAGCGCTATTGTAACAAAACGTTGTACAAATCACCTTGTAACCAAAAAAAAATAAAAATTAGGCTTGTAGAAGCCCACCAAAACATGCGGATTTTTCTAACTAGTTGTCTTTTATGCAGGTTCTAATCTTTCTGTGCAGGGGAAGGAGTTAGTTTAAATGCTTTAAAAGTTTCTTTTTTACTTTCTTTCAACAAAAGTTGGTTAAAAAGAATCCATTTTTCCTTCTTGCACAAGTTAAAATAAACCTCACATTTTATTTTAGAGTGCATAAAATGAACCTCAAACTTGTTTTTGGTGCTTAAAAAGAAAATTCATCTTTCTTTATTGCAAAGTAAAAAAAAAACAACAAACTTCAAAATTTTGCTTTCATTGCAAGTTAGGGATACATTTTGTTTTGGTGCTTAAAATCAACAAAACAAATTTTCTTTCTTACATCAAACTTAAAAATCACAAGCCACACTTCAATTTTGGGCAAGTAAAAAGAACAAACCACTTGCTTTTGATTTTTTGCAAACAAATTTTACTTCAAGCAACAAAACGTGTTTTTCATTAAGTTGACTAGGATTTTCGAATTTTAGATTACAAAAACACATTGCTTTTTGAAGTTAAAAAGAACACCAATGCCTGTTGGAGCAACATCTCCAAATAGTTAGACCACATTTTGACATGATGGATTAAAAAGAACAAGTGTTTTTCGTTCTTGGCACACTTGTGCAAAGAGTTGGTCGAGTGGTCCTACTTCTAACACACACTATCCTCTCCCTTGGCTTTTGTGGTCCTAGGTGCAAGAGAAAAGTGTTAGTAACACTCAAAATTTTATCTTTTTAAGAGAGGCCTGCCAAGGGATCGATACTCTTGGGAACGACCTCGAGCGGTAAATCCTTTGAGCCGCTATAGAAATCAGGTGAGAGCGAAAGCTGTAGCCTTGGGTATAGCTGTTCCTACAGTGTAACTGGCCGAAAGGACAAATGGGCCCCACCACTAGTTACAAGGCTCTTAAGTGAGTCACTGCAGAATGAACTTATGTCCAAAAACATCGAACATGACTAAACACCTTTTAGTAGTAGCCCACCCGTTCTATTGATTGAGGATATTTGCGATATAATTTAGTGCAAGAGCATAGATGGTTTTGCTCCCAAGATACTCACCATACATATTTCCTTGAGTAGAAACATAGCTTTTTGAAAAGTCACTTGTGGCTTGATAAAAGTGGTGACTCCCCCATCATAGGGATCATCTATTTGTTATGCTCATGCAAGACTTAGTATATCATATCCTTACCTGCCAAGGCGGGATTCATAAGGTATGTAGTACCAAAGTCGAAGAAATATCAAGATGTGGGCTAAATTTATCACAACTGGCCATTTGACCTTAGGGATAAAAAGTGTTTGAAGTGTGTTCATTTTAGTCAAGACCAAGTGCAAATTGAGCCGACTTCAGGCTTTGGAAATACACCTTAAAATACATCTAAAGGAAGGGTTATATAAAAGTCCAAGGATTGGGTTGATCTAGACCCATACTCATTTGTGCCTTTGAGGCAACATTCTTGTGTTTGTGTGCTTGCTTTGTTTTCTTGTCAAAGAAAAATCAGAAAATCACTTCCCAAAAACAAAGTATTCATCCAACCAAACATCTGTCAAAACAACCAAAAACATCAAAAACAAGGTACAAACAACAAAGAGTCAAATTTTATGACCATTCTTCACATCTTGCGAAAGAAGAAGCGTCATCAGAATATCAACTTGAAAAGAAGACCATTGAGCTCAAAGGCTTTGATCAAAAGGAGAAAATTCTTCTATATAAATAGACAAATCTTTGTCTCACATAGAGTCTTTCTGCGTCACATGCGTCTCTACCTTCAAGGAAAAACAAACGAATTTGATTCCGAATCATTGAACCGCAGAGCTTTTATGCAATATAGAGCTCTGAGTTATCACAAAAACCAAGGAGGAAAGATTAATCCCAACTTCTTCCCAAACGTCTGTATCACATACAACATAGCTCGAGAAATACCACCAGCACCTGAAAGGGAAGAGATAGAGTTTGTCCCATTTGTAACACAAAGTTTTTATTGAAGTTGAAGACATTTTCATCCATCATCTCACTCATACATCATCACTTCATCATCAATCCATCCCAACTCTCAAAACATTAAGAGGTTCTTGTCCCAAGTTCTCTTTTAGATATTGCTTGAAATCAAACACATCACATCACTTTTTAGATTGTTTCTGCATCTAGGATAAGCTCATCCTAAGAGACACATCTACGCAGGTTAAAACTAGTTCATGAGTGAATCCTCTCATTACTAGGTAGTTAAATCTGTAACACATCTCAGATTTCTCTACACCTTATCACATCAAAACTTATCAAACAAACAAGCAATTCAAAGAAGGAATTTCGGTTACATCCACCTTAAAGGTGTTAGAGATCCACGTGCAACACAATTCACCAACCATCAATCTCTCATTTCAACAAAAACTCATCATCATTTTCACACAACTTCAACAAAAAGCTTATAAACAAAATGGCCCAAACCCGATCACAGTCCAGGCAACGAGAAATAGAAAGGGAAGAAGAAGAAGAGGAAAATCTCAATGAATTTCAAGAAGCACTTGGAGGAAATGCAGATGACGAAAACCCAAGTACTCCCACTCCTGCAACAATAGAAAGGGCTCAGCATAACCCTCTCTTTAATAGACTTTTTGACGAAATACTCAGGAGCAATGCAGATGCTCACTTCTTAAGACTCGCTCAAGAAGGAGCAAAACTCCCCTCTGACTTTGATCTTGCCCAATTAAGACAAGCATCAGAAAGACAAAGTCGCCATGAAGAGGAAAGAGGTAGAGATCCCATCAGATATAACATTCCTCGAGGTAACCCACCACCTCCTCCTCCAAATGAAATGGAGATGTTGCAGCAACAAGTCGAGAATCTCGCCCAACAGCTTCATAGTGGTGTCAAGACTAACCAATTCTCACTCAATGACATATGTCCCTATCCTTTTGATAGGAATCTTTACATGCCACCATTTCCACAAGGATTCGAAACACCCAAATTTGAAAAATATAGAGGAAAGGGGGATCCCCGCGATCATGTCCAAGAATTTCGTTCCGCTTGTCTCGAAGTAGCATATGAAGACACATACCTAATGCGCCTTTTTCCCCAAAGCTTGGGAGGAACAACCACATCATGGTTTTCCCGACTACCAGGTGGCATTAGAACATTTGAGGAGCTCATCCAGAAATTTCTAGCTCGTTACTCTCATAACATTGAACGCGACATTACCATGGCTGATCTGTGCAACACTAAACAAAAACCAGGTGAACTATTCTCAGTATTCCTGCAATGATGGCGCCAAATGTCTAGCAGACGTTCTCTTTAGTTACCTGAACGAGAACTAGTGGAAATATTCATTTCCAACTTAAATGAAGAAATGGAATTTCACCTGGATGTCAAAGACACAGACTCTTTTAATGATATGATCACCAAGGGTTTGAAATGTGAACGGGCACTCATCAAGAAAGGACTCATCAAAATCTTTAATGAACCAAAAGATGGTCCTCGCTCGCGCTTCAATAGTGATAAACCAAGCTTTTGGAATAAAAACAAGAATATCATCAACGATGGGGTTGTGGATGCCCGGACTATCCAAAATGCACAACCTGTGGTTCGGTTTGCAGGACAAAATCCTCCACCTCAAAACAACACAAATGTTCCTTCTAATCAAGGTCGCATCACATCTCACAATGAACCTAGACCTCGTCAGCAAAAATAGAAACACACATACACTCCTTTAGGGGAACCCATTGAAACAGTATTGCGACAACTCATTTCTCAAAATTTGGTCACTCTACCTAAACTATCAAACTATGAGCCTCAGGTCAAACCGGCATGGTGGAGAGATACTGAACACTGTGAATTCCATCAAGGAAGAGGGCACAAGACAAGTAATTGTCACCGATTGAAAGATCTCATTCAGGATGATCGAGGAGAAATTGAAATTGAAGGACATGACCCAAAAACAACAAATAATGATCATCTGATGTTCAAAAATCCACTTCCATCACAAGATCAAAGGGGTCCTTCCACTTCTAGGTGAGGCACTGATACCACTGATTATACACAGGCTGCGTATAATTACACTGTAAATCATCTGTATGATGCCAATGAACAAGTTGCAACTATAACCTTCAAAAATCCCAACTCAAATTGCAATGTTGTTACACGCCGCGGCAAAGTTACCATAAAGGTAGCTCCACAAGGCACCACCTCCATCCCAAAGCAGTACAATCTTGTGGAACAATTAGACAAAACCCCTGCGCTTATATCCATTTTAGAGCTTTTGCGTCTATCGCCATCTCATAAAACTATCTTGGATCAAGCACTCCAAGAGGCGTCAGTCCCTGCAAACCTGAATACAGACCAATTTCAAGCAATGGTTGGAAGTCTAAAGTCATCACCTTGTCTCACTTTTTCCGAAAGTGACAACTCTTCCTTTCAGCAACCTCATAATGCTTCGCTACACATTGAAGGCTTTATCAACCAACACAGGATCAAGCGAGTCTTGATCGATAATGGAGCAGGCCTGAACATTTGTACACTACAGTTGGTCACTGCATTGGGCTATGCGGTAGAATCAGTGGATCCTCGTAAGAAGAGCACAATCAAAGCCTATGACGATGCAAAGCGTTCATCCAAAGGAGCTATGGTACTACCAATCCGTGTGGGCCCTGTGGTAAAGCACATCATCTGTCAGGTTCTGGACCTTCCTCTGCCATACAATCTATTATTAGGGAGACCTTGGATACATGCCATGCAAGCCGTTCCATCTACCTACCATCAATGTATCAAGTTCCCACATAACGGTGTAGAGATCACAATTCTGGGCGATGCAAACCCCTTTGCATTTTGCCATAATATCAGCCATCAACCAGAGATTACTGTTCCTAATAATAGAGAAGCCATTTCCTCCACATCATATATAAGTCCAGCCTCTCTTGCCAGTTCGAACACCACTATACCAAAGCAAGAAAAGCTTAAGATGAAAATAGTAGAGGAAGGTCCCGGGGAATACAACTTGAGTCAACTCTTTTGTGTGGGACAAATGCCCACTTCTCCTCGAACTCATGGTAAACCACAACAGTTACTCCAGCAACCACTAAACATGCCTGCATGTGCTTTGACGCCTTTCATCCTTGGAAAGAGTCAAGAAGAAGAAACCCAAGATGAGGACTTAGCGGACTGGATCTATAAAGATCCCATCACCACTAATATACCACAAGTTAGACTTCCTATAGAACAGTATGGCAAAGGTCTCCTCATTATGCAAAGAATGGGGTATGATGGTCAAAGTGCTTTGGGATATTGCAAACAAGGATGACATGAACCCCTGCTGCTGGAATTCAAGCCCAAAGGTAATACAGGCCTCGGATTTGAAAAAGAGATCTTTCCTAAACTCAAGTTCAAAGGAAAACCCAGCAAACCATTTTGTCCACCTACTGCAAAGCGGGCACCTTTCATAATCAAAGCACCCTCAAGCACCATCCCAAAAGCCCCACTGAGGCTCAAAACCCCAACACAACTATCACCAATGCCACTCATCCCATCAAACGAACTCGTCATCTCATCAGTCGCAACATTAGCAGTAGTAACTATATCAGCACCCGCAGCAGCATCTATGGTACCAGCAGTTCCCGCAGAAGCAACGAAATCAATATTACCAATACTCCCTATAACAGATTCCTTGATCCCCCTCAATCGCCCTGCAGCACCGATCATTACAAAGGTACATCAACCAATCACACCTGCGGTATTTAACTCAAAGGACATCCCAGTATGGTATAGTAATCAGATGCTAGAAAGTGATTCAGAGACTGACTCACATGAGTGGGAATTTGATTCTGTACAGCTTAACACTTCAGATGAGGAAGACACATCACCACCTCCACGACGCAAAGATATCCCTATTTACGGAGAAGCACAGATAAAGACCACTTGGGTTCCTGAGCTGGAAACGTCTTCCACAGACCCTACGTTTCATCCTACGCTTGATTCTGACAGGGAGAGTACCATTAACGACCTTCACCATAACGTCTTAACCCTCACTGATACATCTAATGCACTTAACCTAATTGATGAAGTAATGCCCATTATCCACCCTGAACTCATCGAATGGAACCAACCAAATTCTCCATGTCTTGACCTCTTCCAGAACGATGAGGCCATCATTGACTTTTTAGAATTAAGGGATACCCTACCAAGCGGGGATCACAAAGCTAGATTCGCCATTGAACTTAATAGCGCAGCATACTTCGAGGCGGATGCCAAACCTTTCAGCTGCAAAAATATAACAATAAAACATGGATCTTCTAGTGAAAACCACACTGTGGCACTATTTGATCCGACAAAAGTAAAAAGAAAGAGCGTATCCAACGGTGAAAACCTCTCTGAGGTGCCTGAGGATGAAGGGTTTGACATTCTCCCTGATAATACACAACAGGAACGATCAACAATTCTCATCGAGGAAACCAAAGAGTACAATGTGGGGACTCCTGAAAATCCTCATATCATACATCTGGCATCTCTTCTCACTCCAGAGGAACAGCCTAAATTTATAGAGTTCTTCCAGAAGCGTCAGATCAACTTTGCATGGTCATATGCAGACATGCCTGGGCTTGGTCCCGATTTAGTCATGCATCACCTCACCATAGTAGAAGGAGCCAAACCTGTCAAGCAGAAGCTTCGTAAGATGCATCCTCAGATTGCAGTGCTAGTCAAAACAGAACTCAAGAAACTCCTAGATGTTGGTTTCATTAGACCAATTGATTATGCAAAATGGATCTCCAATATTGTGCCTGTCGGCAAACCAAAAGGGGGCATCCGCATTTGTACTGACTTCAGAGATTTGAATAAGGTCTGTCCTAAGGATGACTTCCCCCTTCCAAATATCGACATCATAGTGGATCTGACAGCAGGACATGCCATGCTTTCACTCATGGATGGCTTTTCAGGATACAATCAAATAAAGATCGCACCAGAGGACCAACATAAGACAGCCTTCACATGTCCATGGGGTACATATTGCTGGAATGTAATGCCCTTCGGTCTAAAGAATGCAGGAGCCACCTATCAAAGAGCAATGACCACCATCTTCCATGACATGATGCATACCATGATGGAAGATTATGTTGATGACTTACCAGCAAAATCACTCACCAGAGAAGGGCATCTCCACATCTTAGATAAAATCTTTGATAGACTGGAACAATACCATGTTTGACTCAACCCAAAGAAATGTGTCTTTGGAGTGACCTCCGGGAAGCTTCTAGGATACATTGTCTCAAGCAAAGGTATTGAGGTCAACCCAGCAAAGGTAAAAGCAATCATGGACATGCCACCTCCAAAGAATATCAGTCAGCTAAGGACATTACAAGGACGGCTTCAATCCATCCGAAGATTCATTGCACAATTGGCTGATAAGTGTCACCCATTCACACACCTGCTACACAAGAACATCCACTTTCAGTGGGATGCCTGATGCCAGCAAACATTTCAGACACTTAAAGACTATCTCATGAATCCACCATTGTTGATCCCACCAAATCCAAGTAGACCGTTGTTACTCTATATCTCAGCAACAAGTACAACATTGGGTGTACTACTGGCACAACATAATGCAGAAGGAAAAGAGTGTGCTGTTTACTACATCTCTCGCACACTGGTGGGCTATGAACTCAATTACACACCTATTGAGCGAGCTTGCCTAGCAGTAATCTTGGCAGCCACTAAACTGAGGCACTATCTGTTAACACACAAAGTATAACTCATTGCAAAGATTGATCCACTCACGTATTTACTCAGCAAAGCAGCATTAACAGGTCGCTTGGCCAAATGGGTGATGATTCTAAGTGAATTTGACATCGAGTACGTGGACCGTAAAGCTATCAAAGGTCAAGTTATTGCAGATCAGTTGGCCGATGCACCTCTCATAGGCGATCATCCTCTTATTTCCAATTTTCCAGACGAAGAGATATTCATGATCACAACAACACAACCATGGAAACTCTACTTTGATGGCTCGTACACTAGGCATGGCTCGGGGGTAGGCATTCTGTTTATCACACCTCAAGGTGATAGCATCCCAAAGTCTTACAGGCTCACATTTCCATGCACAAACAATATAGCCGAGTATGAGGCCTTGATCACAGGACTCAGGTTAGCCATCCAATGGAAATTACAAGAACTGCAAGTATATGGCGATTCCCAACTAGTCATTCAATAAGCAACAGATGAATATCAGACCAAAGATGATAAACTCATGCCATATAAACAAATGGTGGACACTCTAAAGACATCATTTACTACTATCACTTTTGAGCAGATACTAAGAGATCAGAATCGAGCTGCTGACGCCATGGCTACCATCGCATCTCTATTAGATCTTCCACAGAATTCAACACACTACGAGTTCTTGGTAGAACAGCTTTGGATCCCCGCTTATGATATCCCTGAATTTGAGATGATATGTCACCTTGTCGGTTCTGAATCCCCATGGTATGGTAAGTTCTACACCTATCTTCGCGATCATACCCTTCCTCCCAACCAATCGAATAACCAACGAAAAACCTTCATTCGCCAAACTGCTCGATATACCATTATTGCCGAAACCCTATATCGACGCGGTCTTGATGGTACTCTCCTTCGATGTCTGGAACAAGGTGAGATAACAAAGGCTTTGGAAGAGGTACATGAAGGAATTTGCGGGACTCATTCAAGTGGTCCGTCACTAGCCAAGAAACACATGCGAGCTGGATATTATTGGCCATCTATGGAAAAGGATTCCTACTACTTTGTCAGAAAATGCAAGAAATGTCAAGTTCATGGCGACCTGATACATGCACCAGCCCAGGAACTGCAACCAATCACAACACCATGGCCTTTCTTGCAATGGGGCCTTGACCTTGTGGGTAAGATTCATCCATCTTCATCCAATGGCCATAAATTCATTATTACCGCCACCGAATATTTCACAAAGTGGATCGAAGCTGTTCCACTTACCCAAGTCACCGGCAAGCAAATCGCCTCATTCATCCTCAATTACATCATCTATCGGTATGGTGTACCCATGTCCATCATCACAGATAACGGTCTTCCTTTCAAAAATCAGGATGTCCGCGAACTTTGTGAGAAATTTCATATCCAACACCGCTTTTCCACTCCCTATTACCCACAAGGCAATGGTCAGGCCAAAGCATCCAATAAAAACATATTGAGGATCCTAAAGAAGACAGTCAATGATGCCGACCGTGACTGGCATGTTCAACTAAATCCGACACTATGGGCATATCGAACTAGCATTCGAACCCCTACAGGTGCAACTCCTTATTCATTGGTCTATGGTGCAGAAGCTATCTTGCCTATTGAGGTCGAGATACCATCATTACGGGTTTCCTTGCACAATCTCATCGATGACGAAGCCTACAGAGTATCCCATCTTCAGGACTTAGAGTTACTTGATGAGAAGCGACAAGCTGCATACAACCATCTCAAAGCCTATTAGCAGCGCATGAGCAGAAGCTACAATCACCGAGTTAGACCTCGTACATTTGAGGTAGGTGATCTTGTTCTACGAGAGAATCCTCGCAACCAACCAAACCGAGAATATCAAGGCAAGTTTGAATCAAACTGGCTGGGCCCATATGTTGTCACTGTTGTGTTCGGGTCCGGGGCATATCAGTTGGCTACATCAGAAGGAGAACCGCTTGCAGATCCAATCAACAGCATGCACCTCAAACGGTTTTATACCTAAGCTGTACAGAGCATCAGGCTCCCCTACATACCAAAAAATACCAAAAACATTCAGAAAAATGTCCTGAAGAAAATACAAAAACCTTCAAAAAAGTAAAGAAAAATCATGCATCCAAACGGTGAACAACCACTCCGGTGGCACCTTGGGTAAGTACGATGGTGAAAACCTGGCAAACAGGCGCCACTCGTAAAGGCTATGGCTCCAGTATCTTTCAGACTTGTTGCGATCACATCTACTTCATACATACATCCATCCATCCAAAAAACATGGCTTGTTATTCCTCTGCAATTATGATAGTACTCCATACATCTTGCATCTCTCTTTTTCATAGTCATGTCTAAAACTGGGGGCAATGCCTTTAACCTATTGATGGAAGTGGATTCTACATTGTCTTATGATTCATTAAGTTCTTCATTCAAACAATCATCAAAAATCCAAAAACATTCAAAAATATCTCGCAAAAATACCAAAAACATTCAAAACAATTCAAAATCCAAAAACATCGACAAAACCATTGAAAAATCACACAAAAACATGGCAACACCTTGTACATACCCATCCATGCAGATACCAAAATAAACATTGACAAACTACTCACACAATGACCATTTACCAATCAACCACACAATCAACATCAACAATCAAACTGTCTTCAACAAGGATGCATCCTTCCTTACCAAAACAAAGACAAAAGTGACGTTTTCTTTGACAAGAAAATTATGTTAAGCTATCAAATACTTGGTTGATTTGTGAGTACAATCGTTCGTTTATCTGTATCAGGATCTTGCAACATTGTGTTGTATCGTTTGCGCATTATTTCCGATGAAGTTCTGGGGCATGTACTAATGGTGTCTACGTGGGAAGTTCACTAAGCTATGTGATCATAGGCAAAAACACAGTCATAGATCACTACGGCTTGTTGACTACAGTGTATACCTCAACCATATGAGCATGAACCATTACCAAGGATCCATATTCTTTATTCTTTATGTATATACTGTTTGTTTGCATGTACAATGCTTTTTCTTTGGTTCCTCCGACCTCATCCAAACTGGATAAAGGTTTTATCTCTTATTACAGTATGCACTTGTCTCAGGATATGATCAGTCTAAGATCAAGGAGGACGATCCAAGTCATGCATGAACAAAGATAATCCTTGTCTATTCCGCAAGCAATACTCTGGTCAACTTGATCCATTATATCAAGTTGCTTGTATTAACTTGCTATATCAAAATCCATGTAAGAAATACTCTGGTCATCTTGAATCTTTATGTCAAGTTGCTTGTATTTTCTTACAACATTTTAAAGCTCAATGATGAAAAATAAAGCACCATGGATCATCATTCCATCTCATTTGTATATATTGCATTCCATTGCATTCCATTGCATTCCATCCATCCATACATTCATAAATAGCTGCATATCATTCATACATAGTAATGACAATGGATACTCTATTTTCCTCTTCTTCCATAGGAATGTAATAGGTCCTCCATTTATTCTATCTAACATTGAACCCCTCCCGACCCTCCCCATCTCGATAATCACCATCACATACCCTACATCGTGTCCCAATCAGCCTAATCAAGCCACGTTCATCACCATCCATCTCTAAATAGGAGGGATTGTGTTTCCTATCCTAAGTCATCCAATAAGTCAAGAAAGTTACCCTGTCTACACAGATACATCGCCTCCCACACACCTAGACTATCAACAGATACTCTGATCAAGTATCTTCGGGTCTCAACAGGTAATCGATTATGGCAATCCTAGACTACATCAGGCATTTATCATAATGACCTAGTCTCAACGGGGTTGCCATGATTCCCCACAACCATCCATCACATGCACAGACTATCAATTGATCAACCAATCAAACACAATCCAACGGACAATTACATCAATTGTCTACGTCTCAACGAGTGTTTTGCTTCATATACCTTGACTTCATCGGGCAATTATATCAATTGTCTAAGTCACATCAGGTCACTTTGATTCACTTACTCAGACTTTATCATGTCCAAGTGACCAACTGACATCAACTGTCACGCTTTGACTTGACCGGGGCAATTAAACCGATTGCACCAGATTGTCCAACCAATTTTGATCAATTGTATAGCATCAATCCAAACCCCACACTACATCTGCTATGTATCTCTTGCATGACCTCAGGGTACCCATTGGCTTGTTGTTTCTTCATATTCACTCCATTTTCTCCCATTCTTTCATCATTAGTTCTAATTTCTTCTATTCTACCTCCCCTCCACTTTTCATTCTTTTTCGAGAGATCGCCCGATTTTTCAAAAAAAATAAAAATAATAATAATAATAAAATTCGGCCCATCTCTCGAGGGGGCATACCACCCATTAAATTTACATTTTATGGGGCATTTCTTCACACCTATTTTTCTTTCTTTGAAACGACGCGATAAACCGCACCGTCTCAAAGAGGGGCAAATGTAGTCACATAAATCTGTCCACTTAATTAAATGAATACTTAGTATTTATTTGATTATTTAACCATCAATTAATGAATTAATTAAATTAATATTTAATTAATTCATCTTAACCCTCTTCTCCTATTAATTAAATAAATTATTCAATTTATTTGATTTAATTCACTTAACCAAATTCAGACCATTAATTAAATAAATAAATCATATTTGTTTAATTAAATCTTCTCTCACATTTAAATAAATTAATATTTATTTAAATCCCCCAAAATCCCACCTCTCACATTTAAATAAATTAACATTTATTTAAATCACCTTTATCCTCTACCCACTTGTATTTTCCTACAAAAGCAAGTTGCACAATTATTTTAAATAAATAATTTATTTAAATCACCTTTATCCTCCACCCACTTGTATTTTCCTACAAAAGCAAGTTGCCCAACTATTTTAAATAAATTATTTATTTAAAATCCTATTTATCCTCACCCACTTGAAACCTTTAATGGTTTCCCTTAAAGTATTCAAACTTGATGGCTTTAAAGTCTTCAAACTTGATGGCTTCCTTCTATAGTCTTCTTAAGACTTTAATGGTTTTCCTTAAAGTCTTCAAGCCTTTAATGGTTTCCCTCAAAGTCTTCAAGCATTTTAATGCTTTATCTTCATTTTTCTCATTTAAATAAATTAATATTTATTTGAATATTTATCCAAATGCAAATTACACCATTTAATTGAAATAAATGATTTTATTTTAATTGAAAATACCAAAATTTCTCCCACTTGCATTTTCCTACAAAATCCACTTGCATGCCTAAACCCCTTCTAGAATTTTCTAATCACTTCTAAATAACCTAACCCCTTCTCTAAACTTTGTCACATTCCTAAGCAAAAGGGAAGTCACTTCTCAAACCCTCAAAGTCTTTGATAACCATTAAAGGCTTTCAAACTTCAACCACTAAATGGCTCAAAGTCTTTGATAACCATTGAAGGCTTTCAACCTTCAACCACTTAATCCCCAAAGTCTCCAATAACCATTAATGGTTACCTCAAACCCTCCCACATGGTTAAAACATTTGTTTTGACTCAACCTCTACCCAACCCAAAGGTCTCATCAGGCCATTAATGCTTTGACCATGATTATCTCTTAAACATTTGCACAAAGGTTTATCCTTGGATTAACTCTTAATCCAGTGGTTAATCTTAATTTGGACTTGACCCTTAGCCTCTAGATAACCATGAGGTTTTCTCAGGCCTTTAATGCCTCCAACCTCTTCTCTCAATCCAATCCTATGTTGACACTTGTCACCATTTTATTGGTGCCAATTGTGCACATGGATCCCCAACTTTCAAACTTGGCCCTTGATTAAACCATTCAATCTTAACCCTTCATTTCCCCATTTCTTCTATAAATAGAACCCTTCTCCTCAAGCAAAAAAAGGAAGCATTAGAGTATTGTTGTTATACTAGCATTAGCATAGAGCTTTCTCATAGCATCACTATCTACACTTGCATAGCATTTTCTTATCATATTCAACTATCTTGAATCTCCATATGGCATCCATGGCTAGTGCTAAAAGCTGAGAGCTACACTCATTTGGGACTTGGAGAGGAGAGGAACAAGGGAGGAGCAACTATGAGCATCTTGATTAGCTATTTTATTCTATGTTTATATGCTTTCTATTTCATGCTTAATATCTCTCTTGATATGCCTGTTTAGGATAATCTTTTGTTGCTAACACTAACGTTTGTTTCTTGTGCTCTTGTGTGTGTTGCCATCAAACAGATTTTCTAATCCTTTTTGCAGAGCATCATAATTAACAAGGGTTTATTGATGAATTTGGTGGAGAGGTGGCATAACACCTTTCATTTTCCCACTAGAGAGATGATAGTGACACCAGAGGATGTCTACGGGATTTTGTGCATCCGTGATTGGAGAGATTGTTATGTATGATGTGACTGGGTAGAGTGGTACCGACACACTCAGGTGGATATTTGATGATGACCAGATCTGCGACTATGACATCTCATGGCAGGAGATCTTTGATTTGTATGATCCATTACCCTCTGTGTTGGCCAGATTTGTTGGCAGATTTCTATGTCGCGACCATAGGTTGAAGGGACTATCTATTGGCTGGGGTTGCGTGCCGGAGAGGATGGTTACACAGGGTACATAATATGCATGGGGTTCTTGTATGTTGGTACATCTGTACCATTATCTTCATCGGGTGGTGTACCTTAATGCTACTAGCTTATCAACAAGTGCGACATTGCTACAAATTTGGTCATGGAAATCTTAAATATCCTCCCCTTGTGCGAATTTTCTTTACTCTTTCCTTGCTATGATTCAAAATAAATTTCCTTGATGTTATATGTTTTGTCTCTCTTCCTTATGTGAATTTTGTAGAAGAAGTTTGGATTTGATTTGAATTATTTTGAAATGATGCTTCTTCTTTATTATATATACATCTTATTTTTCAATAAATGCACCTCTTCACTCTCAAACATAGTTGACTTGTTTGAAAACATTTTTTGTTTTCTTTAACCGAATTCTAAATTTGTTTTGTAATTATGGTTAAGTTGGCATTTTTACCTTCCAACGATTTTGCAACATTTATCAGGGTAAAGCACTTGGTTTGTAATTGCAAGAGTGAGGATTTGATAGTCATAGGGACTGATTTATCCTTAAGAAAGTCACGATACCCTAGCTCACTCAACCAAGTGGAAATTCGTTTGGAACAAGGATAGATTTAGTCCTTATGAAATTCATATTACCTTTGCACATTTTTCCGCAAGTGGAGATCCAACCTAAATAGGGACTTTTTAATCCCTGTGAAATTTGTTTTAGGAATTTGCTTAATGAAAGGTTTCTTTACTTATTTGGTTTTGAATCCTTGGATCTGATTTGTGGGAATTCGATAGGGGCGGGGACAAATTTGTCCCTATGGAATTTCATTTGATCTTTAGCAAGATTTTTTTCAAGTGGAAATTCGATCTTCATAGGGACTATTTAGTCCCTATGAAATTTATTTGATGTTGATTTAGGGCCAAGATTTATTTGGGTATGAAGATGGATTTTGGTATGAAGGGTTGAGAATGATTTGGGATGGAAGAGATGGATCAAGGTGTATTGGGAGAATAAAAAGAAATATAAAATTCCTTGGGGAAAGGAGAGAGGAATTAAAAACTCCAAAACAAAGGATGTGTGGGAAGACTAAATGGATAAATGAATTAAAAATTCCTTGGGAAGAGGATGCATGGGGAGATTCAAGGAATTTGAATTTCCTTGAAAGGATCAAAGGTGATGTGACATGGGTGGAGGAATATAAAATTGAACAATAATGATAAGTATGGTTAAGGAAGAATTAATTAGGCTGAGTGGGGATCGGGAAAAGTGATTTGTAGGAATCACATGATTTAAGTTAATTAATTAGAGTTAATTAACTAAGAGGAATTTAGAAGACTTAATGATTTGGTTGACTTTAGAAGAATAGGGAATAATTAATTTATTTGATAAATTAATTATTGGATTATAGTGACAAGATTGGTTAAAATTTGATTTAATTAACCTTAAAAAGAAGTGAATTAACACAATTAAATTGGTTAATTACGATGACATGCTTAAATTAACTAAACATTAATTTAATTAATTTTAGGTGTCTACATTTTGGCCCTCTTTGATATAGCGTCATGAAGTGATGTTATATCAAAGAAGAGTAAAACATAGTGGATGATGATGATAAGGACTAGTATCTTGATGCCCCAGTCATGAGATGAGGAAGAATGACGATGAGGAAGGATGACGAGGAAGTAGTGGTATGCCCCCTCGAGAGGACAGGCAGGTTCAAAGAACACGGGTGTGCTCTCGAAATGGATTAGACGATTAAATAATGAAAGAATAAAGATGATGAAAGACGAAATAAATGAATTGGAGTCTTTGAGATGAATGAATGAAATGCAGTGGATGAGATTTCTTATTGTGCAGATATGGAGAGAAAACCTAGATTTGATATTGCCAAGGATGATCTACACCACTGATTATAGGAAGTAGGATGTCATGGAAACCTAAGGCATGGACTGACTCTAAGACAAACAGGTATGCCTTGCACACAATCATGCAAGTGTTGATAAACACAAATGCAGGGTTTCCAGTATGTACAAGGGAAACCTTCAAACACACTGTACCATAAAAACTATACCCCATTATACACCAGCCAAGACATACCAAGATATAGGATGATCGAGGTAGTTTTGAACAAGTATAGTCCTGGGACATAAGATAAAAATCAGAGTGAAAATATCAATCATGAAAAAAACATGTACATGGCCAACTAATATCTCTTGCCAAGAGTAGGACATGGATTTGGATAGACTGCCAGGCATGGGAAAGATACATCTCGATGGGTAGGTGATGGACTTGGATAAACTGCCAGACATGGGAAGGATGCATCCCGATGGGCAAGGTGTGGATAGATTGATGGATGACAAAAGACAAGTTGGTTGTGTAGAGTTTGTAGATGGAAGGATTTCCACTTGGATTTGATTAGTATAGTATGTATGGGTTTTTGGATTATGTGCAAGTCAATATAAGCTCAGATAGATGGGAAAAGCTCAGTTTTGATGGGGAAAATAGATTGGATAATATGGGAGGTAGATGAATGATTGAATAGGATTAGATGGGATAAGATTTAATTGCGGATATAGGATAAATGGATTGGAACCATGACAAGGGAGAACCAAGGTTTGGTAAAAGGATGGTGTTGACTCTAAATTTTACTTTGAAAGCATACAACCTTATGGGAAACTTAGTGATGGGGGACCTATTGCGCATAACTCACTGAATGACCTCTGGATTTAAGAAGCCGACTCTTCCTTATAGTTGGGAGGAAAGGGAAAGGATAACTTACAGAAAAATGATCTAAACTACTTAGGCGATGCGCTAGAGCATTTTGTAAAAGCATTAACAACATATAAAACCTAGAAACATACAGTTTTAAAGCCCATTCAACAATCTATATATCAGAATAAAACCATAATTAAGACACAATCAAGATCCCTTTGAATCATAAAGAAATACACATCACACATCCACCAGATAACTAGTGTAAAACATAGTTTAATCGACAAAGTATTAGATATATATCTCTAAAGTCATCAGAATTACAGGAAAGCACATAAAACTATCAAAGCATACTCAAAAGAGGCATCACAAAGGCCGTAGGCACAATTTGATTATCGCTTCCTCAGAAACAACAAAAGCTAAAAGGCTAGAATCTATCTAAGATACTTAATTATTCTTTTTAAAAGTTATGAACCCTGAAAATAGGGAAAAACAAAGCATAAATAGAGCCCTCAGCTTCGCTAATAGTTCAAAGCATTTGCCAGCCATGCGCAACCATTTCTGAAACTGAAAACACTACCATGGCATCTCACATGAACACACCCAGCAAAACCGCTTCCAGGGTTGTTACTTCCACCCCACCATGGAGATCTTCCATCCTGCTCGAACATAAAATATTTTGTGCGAACCACAACCTGGCAGATAAATCACCATAGAAAACATGTGGTAGCTCTAGGGACATCCACCAAAGGGCATACAAACGAAAATAATACATGCAGCGCGAAGATGCCATGTGTCCCTATCTTCGCAAGATGTAGAGTGGGGTCCAACAGAATGCCTAGTCATTAAAACTGAGCCACTTTACAACCGCCCATTTCTTCAAACCTCGAACATAAAAAGTGGGCCATCAGGGACAACGCGGAGATGACATTTGGCTCGTACGTTGAGCACAACTAGAAAGTTAAAAGGAAAAAAGGGCCCTCGGATCAAAATTCGGCCTTCAGACTTCAACTTGAAATAATGTTAACATTTTTAGGCGACTAAAAGGGGGAATTCTGCTTGCGGAATGGGAGAACCCAAAATTGCTGGTTTGGAGACCAGACTTCATGTCAGGATAGGGCGGAGTAGATCAAAAACCTTCTGCAATGAGGACCAATCTCCCTCAGAGGGCAATACTTGTGCTTCCAGATTCTGATAATGTTGATCCAAACAGATTATTTCATTGAAAGGCAAGCCTACCGGTTCATCATGGACCAATTTCAAGAGCGCATAGAGCTGAGCTAGGGGGTGAAGGAGATGTTCAGCCTCTTCTGCCGAGATAGGGTCATTTAGGTGCTGGATGAAAGTCTTGTCCTGCTGCAAATGCTTGACCTAATTTAATACTTGCTCAACTCCCAGTACAGAACCATCTATGGGGAACGGAGAAGGCAGGTCTAATGAAACGAACCTCTCTATATGTTGTTTGATATCTAGGATGGAGATCTGTAATGGCTCAAGCACCGCTGATATGTGCATAATCACTCTATGGTGGTTGATGAAAATATTTGTCTTGTTGATCAATTGCTGGTGGTATGCTATTCCCTTCTCTCTCAATTCTTCATCTTGGGCTGCATACAACATTTGGATTAAGTCCTGATCCATGGGGATCTTGGGACCAAGGATGACCATATAACTGTTGACAAGGGCTCCTGCCTCAGCATAAAGAGATTGCGCTTCTCAAATGAACCTTAGCATGGGCTACAATGAGGGGCTGTATTGCTTAATTATTTACCAATGGGAAACATACAATTCCACCAGAATTGTTGAAAAGTCCAGAGAAAACTACACGGGGGGAGGAATACTTAGCAACAATGAGACTTCCTCACTTATTGTAGTTACTTCGTGTTGCAGCTCCTTGCACTTGTCTTGCTCAATGATCACCTAGCTTTCTAGAGCGAGGATGTTGGCGCTTCCATCCTACACAGCTTGTTGGAGCTGCGATGTATGCTCCCGCTCCTATTGCAAGGAAACCTCTACATCTAGAAATTTCCTCTTGGCCTGCTCTAGACTATTCTCCCTTTTACGCAACTCTGCTTCGAATCTCGCTTTCTCCTCTAAAAGAATAACGTGCGCATCACTCAGTTGTTGGGTGTACTCTTCCTTTAGATAGATTTCTTCATGCAGCTATGCTTGCACTTGGGTGACATCTCTAGAAGCTGCTCTTAGCTGCTGGATCTCCAGGTGTTTCTCCTGCAATTCTTTTAAGGCTACATTTCTTATTTTTTCCTGGCCCTTCAACTGAGAACCCACATTATTAAGGGTGAACTGCAACTTTCCTTTTTCTGAATTAGCCCGTGTCAGCAAACCTTGCAGGTGATTGATCTCTGCGCTCTGGGCTTTGTCTTCTTTTCTTTGTTGGGTCAGGAATTCTTAGAGATTCACATTCTTTGCTTGAGTTTTCTCCAGGTGACGACTCTTTTTGATGAAGTCTGAAGACATGACCTTTGAAGTTTCTTCCGTCATTTCAACCTTGTCAGACGTCGTAGCATTTAGAAGGTTGATGCTGATAGCATGCAAAGTGTAATCATTGGGTCTCATTTGAGATTTCAGCTTATCAACCTTGGGGAATAGGTTTGCAAAGAAGAGACAATCTTTCTCTTCACTGAAATGTGTCTGTAGGCGTGGATGGGCTGGCTGGGCACCCTCCTTTTCTTTTTGTTTCCCCATTCTGCCAATGTGGGCAATCTTGGAATAGGCAACTTGCTGCTGGAAATTATCTCGGTTGTCAATAACTTGGCTTGCAAATGCTGCGCTAGGGGGAATCGCAAAGGGGAACTGGGAAATGGGCCCACCAAAAGCCGTCTAAATAGGATGGGAAAGGGTTGTTGGAGAAAAGAATGGGACGAAGGGAGAGGCTCCTGAAGGAAAAGGATCGATGGACGCTACCCAAATAATTGGGGGAGGAGTGGAATCTCCAAAACCAAGCCTACATGAGACGAGGGTTGCTTGACATCTGCATGGAAAAAGCCGCAGGGATAAAAGTGGGGGTCGGGAATGGAATGGAGGCCTGTAGAAATGCATCTTGGGGTTCAATTGGCATTTCGACGAGTGCTAATATAAGGGCAGCGGGAATTTGGGTTTGCATTGTGACAAGAGGGACAACAGAGGAAACAACTTGAGCAGAAGAAAAAGGGAAAGAAGGGCCACCAACCACTGAGGATCCGAGGGGACCCTTGGCGATTGAGGAGACAAACTCTTCTTTGCAGAAATCAGATACTGCATTTTCCTAGGACGGGAGTCAGGCTCCTGCTTCTCAGCTTGTCTTAAACTGCCCATGGAACGGGGCCTATGAGCGGAACCGGCTAGGGGCAAGAGAATATGGGGCTCTGGATCTTTCTCTTCAATACTTATAACCTCGATGTCCTGCCGCTGGGCCACCTCAGGAGATGAGTCCCCACGTGGGGAAATCTCACCTATCTCTTCATAAAATTTATTGTCCTGACGCCATTCTAGCTCGAAGCGCTCATCCAAGGGGGCATTCCTGATATTAGCTCTAGGATGACTCACCTCCTGTCGATAGATCCAAAAATCCTCCCTCTTCTTTCTGGGCCAGGAATCCAAAGTCATGACTTCAAGCATCGTCGAGGAATATGCTTCACGAGATTATACCTTTGCACGACTGAATAAAATCTCAACCATGGGGGGTGCTTGAGGATAGGAAAATCATTGAGACCCACATACAAATTTGGGTCATCAGCTTGAGGATTTGTGTGCCCCTCCCATGAGCTCCATGACTCATGCTTTATTGCATTTTTACTCCTACTGAGGAAACCATCTAGTTTATAGCTCCAAGAATTGTCAATCACTACTAACTCAAGTTGCACTAGCTTGGATGTCAGAACCTCTTCTGCGATGTTCCTTCAGACCAGAGTGATTGGACCAAATGCTTTGTGGTCCTCGGTGATAGAGGTATCGTGCTTTCCCAACCTAATGGCCCTCTCAATCCTCACCAACTACCGCCCAATCTCCAGAGCAAAGGTTCTCTCATCACATAGACGGGTAAGTGAAATGGTTCCTTGGAGAAACCATGCACTCAGACAAAAGAATAATCACTGCCTATGAACCAGTCGCAGGGAGGGCACTCATTTTGCATCTAGTTCATTTGGATCTGAGAGAAATGGGCCAGTGGTTTGTCAGGGATTGAACCAAATTTCTTAAGCACGAGAGTCAAGAAACAATCAGAAAACTGGTATGCATCAAAAGAAGCTAGTAACAGGGGTGTCCAAGCGGACACCAACATCTTATTTCCTAACTTGTCGCAGCTAGCCAACCACATGTGTTGGCTGAAAAAGGCCTCATTCTAGTGCAAGAGTAGATGGACCAAGACGAAGGTAAATCTGAACCGCTGCAACTGTTGAAACTCTGACAATTGCCTTACCATGGCTCTAGCTATAAAAACCAAGAAGTCAAAATGGAAAGATTCTCGTTGCTTTCTGCATTTGAAAAGAAAGCCCATCATCGCGACCATGATTTCCCAGTCATTCTCATGACTGCATAGCCATGCAAGAATAGACGAGATATCTTTTAGGTCCTCGTGTTTCAGGTCGCTGAAGGACAAAGGGAGCCTTGGGAGCCCAAAAGACAGACTCCGGTTGAGCGTACTCTGGCAAAAAGACAAGGCATCTCTTCTGGTGTTCCAAAATTCTTCCATGGTGGTCTCATAGAACACTTTCATCACTTCAAAAATGAGACAACACATCATAGCCCTTATGGCTTATGGGGAGATCACTACTCTAAAAAATGAGTCGGTGATTGAACAGGAGGCGGGGTCAAACCTGTCAGTGCATACAACCATGAGCTCTGGACAATGTGGAACCAAAGGGACCACAAATTGAGGCATGCCACTACTCCAGAATCGAGCCACCATTGATTGTGGTTGTGCCCTATGGTGGAGCATTCTACTGCATACAACCTCCTTGAGGTTCTTGGGCTACTTGCAGATTTCAGGCTTGAAGATGTTATCGAAAGAATCTAGCACAACGGAAGTATTGCGGGTGACTGTCTTCGGCTTGACTTTGGTTTTTGGGTATTCTGTCCTAGGGGGAATAATATGTGATGAGTAGGAGAGCTCCCCAAAAACATCTACCCACAGTCCCCCTTGAGTGGAGCCTGAGGATATAGCTTCGGCTTCCATTTTCTGCTTGAGAGATTTTCTCTGTCAACCTTTCAAAAGAACACTAAACACTTAGGTTACAAAAAGAGCAATAAGATGAAATCAGGCAACCTCATTCCTTTAATGCGCTACGTGCCTAGATTTTTGCAAAAGGAGACACTTAATGGCAAGTATCCATTTACACGTATGGCAACTCACTTTGCAGTTGCAATTAACTATGACGAGGATGAGCGCTGCCAACTTTGCTTCCCAAGGGAGAATTTATTTAGCCCACTGTTGATTGAAGCCACTTGAGATGAAAAAACTTGGCCGGACCGATCTCCTCCTTAACTAGGAAAATCAGCAGACAATGGGGCTCGCACAAGCTAAGACAGTCTTGCGGAAGTCGTTATTTAAACCGCAATGTACTTACACATGCTCATGGCGTTTGTTTGCATCAACTCCTACTTCGAGGTACCAGGTAGGATATCGCCAACTTTGAATCAAATCTCATTTTCTTGTGCAAATTAATGAAGAATTACAGGAGCGTTGGAATTCGGGAGCATTGGCGTCTCAACCACTTGTCACCTTGAGCTGAAATTCATTATAAATATGTCTTTTCAAACATTCTTTTGCACAGTTTTAGCCTCAATGACAAATTTTCTTCAGAAGATGGATACTCCTATTAGATTCATCAGCAACAAAGCTCAGGTCACTTTTATGACCGGAGGCTATAGATGATGACAAGGCGTAAGAACCCCCTGATAATTGCCGCTATCAAATGGGTTCTCGACGAAGATTTTATTGACAATGTGGACCGATACCGTGTTAACACAAACATCTGTTCATGCTTCGTGGCCTCACTGCTGGATTCTAAATTGGTTGGGCTATTGACCTCGCAAATCACCAGGGCACTCTTCTCCCAAGACTATCTGGGAGGGCTGGAAGGTGTGGTGGCATACTACACCCCTTTCAGGGGCCTTCCTCTAGCGTCGGATCTGAGGCACTTTATTTCTTCCGGCGAGGAGGTGACTTGGCACCCGCTTATCGATGGTCTAAAGACGATGACGCTATCAGCCCATCGGTTTCACAAAGAGCATTCTGCAGAGTTCCTCCTACGAGTCCACATGATAATTCTTGTCCTGGATGGTATTGAATGGTACTCTGATTTCAGGGATTACATCTTTCCATGGGTCTTGAAGCCGCACATACAACCAAATCTGGTTGTTATCTCCATGGCTAGGGTGCCTAGTGATGATCATGGCTATGAGTGGTCAGAGGGAGAGGAAACTCCAGATGATAGTGAGGACCTAAATTTTCATATGGAGGATGATGAAGATGGGGATGATCAATGAGAAAGTGGTGACCTATCGTTGATGGCTTCATCTTGCAACTTTTGTAAAAAGGAAGGCCAAGGGCTTGTCCATGAATTGTATAACAAAACACCCATAATATAATGATTTTTCTTCTCTTGTTTAATTATGGCATATCTTGTGATTGCATCTTGCTTGCTTGGGAAGAAGACTGGAATAATTAAAATAAATAAGGCACACAAAAGCATTATTTACATTTAGAGAGGAAAAACTTAATGAAACGGTTTGAGGTGGAACCCGTTGAGTGGGATCCGGAGAGAGTCTCCCTGCATATCCTCGAGGTCGAATGAATTGAAACCCTTGCAATCTATGATGCGAAAAAGTCCTTGCCACAAGCCATCGAACTTAGCATTTTGACCGGGCTTGGCCGCTCTTTCATTATATTTCAACACAAGGTCGCCTGGTCTGAAAACTAGATTAGAACTCTTTTTGCTATCGAACCACCTCTTGATGGTTTGCTACCAGTTCTGGAGAGATGCAAAAGTTGTTTCTCTAGTTTCTTCTAGTTCCATAATCTCTACCAGCCTCACATCCATGGGACCATTTTATGCTACTTCAATATACTTGAGTAACTGTAGGGCTCAAATATCTAAGGAGATGGGAAACAATGCATCCTTTCCGTAGACCAGCTTGTATGGGGAGTTTTTTAAGACCTGCTTGGGCGCTATCTAGTCAGCCCACAATGTGCTCCTCAAGTGGTGGTGCTATTCCCTCTTGTATTCTGAGCCTATCCTTTTGACGAGTCTAATAAGATTCTTATTAGTGGACTCGACAAGCCCATTTCCTTGTGGGTAGTAGTTAGAGGAGGTTTTGAGATAGATACCTTTACTGAGGGAAAATTGGGTGATTCGTGAGTCGGTGAAGGCACACGCATTGTCTGATATAATGATCTTCAATGGACCATATTGTCACACCAGATTCTCTAGGAATGTCAGAACCTCACTTTCTGATGAATTCTTTAAGGGGACGACTTCAGACCATCTAGTGAAGTAATCAGTAGTGGTTAGGATCCACTTGTGTTCGACCGAGCTCGGGGATTGATCGTTCCTATAAAGTTGAGTCCCCATTGGCTGAAAGTCTCTTCCACCATTATGGGTCTGAGCGACATTTCTGCCTTTTTACTCCTGCCAGTGTAATATTGGCATTCCTTGCACTCTCTCACCAAAGCGTGCACACTTTGAACATGGAGGGCCAAAAATATCCAGCACGAGTGATCTTGATGATGGTTGTTTGTTCCTAAAAGTGACCTCCTGACGAGCCATAGTGGAATTCATGTAGGATCTTGTCAGCCTGGCATTGATCTACGCAGTAGAGCAGGACCCCATCAAAATTCCTTTTGAAAAGTATGCCATCCACCAAGCGGAAGCCGCTATTCTGAAGTCTATAGAACCTCTTCTTTTCAGAAGGGAGGCCTTTGGGAAAATTCCCCATCTTCATGAAATGTTTTCGAGCCTCCATCCAGTATGTATTTGGGGGCTTGGAGGAAAACTTCACGACTTCCTCTGTGGCCACCTCGCCTTCTCGGGATTCTCACTCCTAAACTATATATTCGCACAAACCTTTGATGCAAATAATTTTGGTTGGCCTGACATCAACATCATATTATAGGATCTTAGTAATCAAATTAGCCCTCTTTTTAGTGATGTCACCTTCCATGATGTATTCCTTGACCATAGGATGAACCACATACACAGTAGTCTTATTGTAGGCAGTGAAGTGCCTAAGTTTTTTCAGGCCCTTGACTACAGCCAAAGCTTGCTTTTTGACAAAGTTATATTTAGCCTCATATTCCTTTGAATGGAAGGCTATAAGATGCTCACTCCTCTTTTCCACTTCTTTCTGGGTCAGGACCATAGCAATTCTATACTGACAAGAAAAAACATACATTATGAAGTCTTTTGACATATCTGGGTTAGATAACATGGGGGCTGAATAGATGGCATCTTTGATTTTGTCGAAGGCTTCTTTAACTTTGGGAGTCCATTTGAAATGTGTCTCCTTCTTGAGCATCAGGGTGATGGGCCTTATCATTTTGAGAAAACTGGAAATAAAACGGCTAACAAAGTTGACATTTCCTAAGAAAGTCTGAAATCCCTTTTTATTGACCGGAAGGGGGAGATCTTTTATTGTTTTGACTTGGTCAGGGTCGATGGAGATGCCTTCCTTGGGCACTATATGTCCTAGTAGCTTTCCTTGAGGGATGCTGAAGATACATTTCTTTGGGTTTAAAGAGATCCTAAACTCGAGGCACTTTTGGAAAACTAGCTCGAGGTGATCGAAATGATCTTCTCGGTGTTTAGAAAACACTATTTAAGTCATCCAAGTATAAGGATGATTTTGTTGATGAGCTCTTTAAAAACCAAATCCATAGCTCTTTGGAAAGTTGCGCTAGCATTTGACAACCCAAAATACATTTTTTGGTAGGCGATGTTCCCCACTTGGTTGTGAAAGTCATCTTGTGTTGGTCCTTTAGCTTCACCAAGACTTGATTATAACCCGAGAAACCATCGAGCATTGAGAACATTTCTGATCCCGCCAGCGTACTCACTAATTGTTCCATTGATGGCAAGGGGTAGTGATCTTTGGGAGACGCTTGGTTTAAGTCTCTGAAATCCACACAAAGCTGGATGTCTCCATTATTTTTCCTCACGGGCACCAAATTAGACACCCACATACTATGCTTAATGGGGTAGATGATTTTTGATTCAATTAGCTTCCTTAGCTCCTGGTTCATGAGGGACTCAATTTTTGGGTTGATCGGTCTTTGCTTCTATCGGACTAACTTAGCCCCATCAGTGAGTTCGATGGTATGTTGAATGACGCTGAGGTTATAACCTTTCAATTCCTCATAGGACCATGTTAGGACACCCATGTATTCATCACAATACCGAGTCAAGAATTTTTGGTCTTCCAAAGAAACATCTTTTCCTACTTTGAGCACTCTCTCATCTCCTACTGACATTTTAGTATAATCTCCTTTATCGGTCATAAGCTTTCGCCTATCATTTTTGGCGTTATCATGGTCGAACAAATTCTCCAGGGTGATCAGACCATTAGGAAGCTTGTTGGATCTTAGCTGGAGGATTTGGTCCTTGTAAGCCTCCTTCACCTTAGGTTGCAGTTGATCTGCAAACTCCCTTGAATTTTGGATGAACCGTGCAATCTTGTCATCACTTTTGAAGACTTGCCAATGGGTGTTATTATCAGGGATAGCAGGCCGAACGACTACATAGACCATTTGGGAATTGGTGAGCAAGTCTGCGACAGGGTCAAATTGTGATCCGATTGTAGCCATCTGATTAGCAACAACATTTATTTTTCGGGGAATTCTCTCGATATTGAAAGCATCAAAGCTTTCAATTAAATCCCATGTTCTATGACAATAGGACCTCATGCAAACATGTTTGGCACTGGAAGCTCCTTGAACTTGGTGTACCACCAGTTTAGAGTCACCCAAGACTCTCAATTGCTTAATACCCATCCTCTCCGCCAAGCTCAGACCTTGGATCAGTCCTTCATACTCTGCTTCATTGTTCAAACATGCAAATTGTAGATGGAAAGAGTTCAATATCCATTCACCTAAAGGTGAAGTGAGGCAAATCCCGACTCTGGAACCTACCTTGCATCTCGCACTGTCAAAGTGCAAGGTCCATAGTGCAGATGACAATTCTTCGTTAGAAAATGGTTCTTTGGTAAGCTTTGGGATGACCTGGTTTTCATAAAAAATGCAATAGGTACCTAGGCCAGTGGCACGGTAGTTGGAGAATGGATCTGAGTCTATGAATTCATTTAGGAAAACTTCTTGATTTGGTGGGATCTCCCCGGTCACTTCTTCATCCTCTAGGAGCTCTATGATTTTTCTTTCTTCATTTGAGATGGAACTATGAGTGGGTTCAAAATTAATCATGGCCTGGTTTGCTCTGTGTTTGGCATGAAGGAGCTTTGAAATAATTTTGAGTTTGGCACTACGCTGAGTGCAGAGGATGAGGTGGGACCAATCTAAGGACATGTAGCCTCCTATTTTGGCAGTAAAATCTCGGGAAAGGCAGAGCCCGAAAATAGGCGGGATGTCAATGACCACTGCTTCTTGTGACATGGTAACACTAGGACATGCGAACAATTCCAGTGGAAGATTTTTGATAAGGCCTATGGTTTGGAATTTATTCCCGTCTAATTGCATGACCCCTATGTTTAAAGGCTCATACTTGATATTCAAAACCTCAATGATTTTCTTAGGCATAACAATGGTGCTGGCTCCAAAATTTATCATAAAATTATGCAAGAGTTTGTCCCCAACTATAAGGGTTAGATAGAATGGGTTCGACTTGGGCTTACCTTCCGTTTGAGACTTGGGAGGCACGACGTATTGTTTAACACAGTTAGAGAGAATAATTTGTCTGTAGAGTGCTGAAACCTCCCTTCATTGACCTGTAGAGCTTTGGCGACATTTTCCCTTGCACTTCTCTTGACGTCAGACAGGGCCTCTTTTAGCCAATTCTTCTACTCTGGGATGCTAAGGAGATCCCACAAAGATACATTGGCCAAAGCTTTCTTTAGCTGCTCCACCATGTCCATTATTATCGACACTGATGCTTTTGGCTCTCTTGGCTTATAGGAGATGAACTCCTTCCTTGGGTATGTGGGGATGACTGTAGGCTGTTCAGGAGCTTTATCTGCACACATTCTCCCTGGTGTGTTTGTATTCTCCCTTGTAAAATGCCTTTTAGAGTGGAGATTCTAATCTGATTGCATGAAGGGGACTCCCTCCTCCGGAGTAGTTGCACCATTGGTGAGCACTGCATCTTCATCCACCATCCAAGAGAATAATGTGTGATCTGGAGCTATCTCTTTTTCTTGCTGCATCGACATGCCTGCATTTGGGCGATGAGAGATGTGTTATCCATACCAGGGGATGCATAAACAAACTCATCCGACATCACACCTAGGTTCCGTTGCTCTGCAATTTTTTGTTGTAAATTTCCTCTCAGACAATTTCTTAGAGTGTGAGAGTTATTGCATGGAAATCACCAAGAGTTAGTATCATCCACTAGATTATTTTGACCCACTGCCAACTCCTTGCCGGTGTTGGGGTAAACAGTCTGCAAAGGATTGGGGGCTGGGACTATTTGGTCATTCGGCTGGGTAGATTTATCGGCACAGTGATTTGCATACTGATTATGTTGGTATTGTTGGCATTCTACACTCTATGAGAATATGGTTGATGTTGTCATTGATGACAACCAATCGGTAATAGGTTTATACACAGGCATCGACATCACATACATCATACACCGATAGGCATCGACACTGACAGACACATTCACCGACATCCAGATTACACCGACAGTCACATTCACCGACATCCAGATTACATTGACAATGAAGGATACCGACTCTCAGGCCGACATGATACAAATTTTTGTTTATATGAATTATATTATAAATGTAATTAATTATTTGTAAGCTGACATGATGTATTGTAAAGACTCATATATGTATGAGATCTTATAGATCATTTTGTATAATGAAGAATAGGATAGGTTGTTATTATTGGTATATGTAAAGACAGAGAAAGGTTTTTGTTAAGTTATTTGACTGAGCTTAAACCGGTACTGAACTAGGCATTAGAGATGCTATTTTGAGAAAACAGTTGGAAGGAGATCTTTAAGATTTTGATGCAGAAAAATTGAAGAATATCAAACTTGAAGATGATCTGAGGATTGCTAAGGAATTCATTAAAGGACTTAAGAAGAACTTGGTTATAGCACAAAACAAGAGGAAGGAACTTCATGAGAAAATGCAGAAACATGATGATGAAAAGGAAACTCTTAGTGATATTGCAGACAAGTTGAGGCAAGAGAAGACTAACATGAGGAATAAAATGCAAGATTTAACCATGAGGCTATGTAAGGATATTAAAGACAGAAAAAAGAATGAAGAAGACTTGACTAGAAGACTTAATGATGGAGCAAATGAAAATTTGAGACTTTTTCATGAGAAAGATATTCTAAAGACAGATCTGATTCACATGCAACATGACAAAGAGGAGCTTAGGAGACAAATTGACATTTTGGAAAATTAGTTGATAACTGCAAATGAACACAAAGACAAATTCAAGAAAAGTTCAGAAAGACTTGATGACATGCTGAAAAGACAAAAACCTGATGGAGATACAATTGGACTTGGATTTGAACATGGAGAAAGTTCCAGGACTATAAATAATAAAGATCATAGTAAACCGGTAAGACAACCTAATGCTTATATATTTAATGGAAAATGTTTCAATTGCAACAAATTTGGTCATAGAGAAAATCATTACAGATTTAGAAATAATCAAAATACAAACTTACCCACCGGTCAATGTTCCAAATGCAATAAAGTTGGTCACAATTCAGAAAATTGTAGAATGAATGTGAAATTCTATTTTTGTGGTAGATTTGGACATTTATCTAATCAATGCAGATTACAAACCGGTCAAGGATATGGAAAAGATATTCAGAGGAATAATGTAACTTGTTATGCATGTAACAAGATTGGGCATATTGCAAAATTTTGTAGAAGCAAGACTATACTAGCGAACAATAAAGGATCTAATAAGAAGGGGAAAGAAAAGGTAAATGAAATAAATCAAGAATTTTCAAAACAATGGATTAAGAAAAGAGATTAGAGAGTTGATGAATCTATCTCTCCACCGGTAGAACAAAGTAACCCTCCACCGTTAGGAGATTCTTCATCTAACTAAGGAATAATCCTTAGGGGGTATGACAACAAGTTGAAAATCATGCATTCTACCCTCGGTTGATGGTAAGGAGACAAATTTCTTCTTTATCGATATATGTGTTAAGATTTCACTTAACCAACAAGCATTAAATGCAGTTTTTGAAAAACTTTTTGGTTATAAAGCATCGGAAAACCCTCATTTGAATCCACCAAGCATTCAAGCATTCAGAGAGTGTGAAATTGAACAAAGGCATCCAAAGGCGAAGCAACAAGGTATTCTCAGGCATTTAAGATTTCAAGCAAGAGGTATTTATCTTTCAAAATGGAATCTTCATCTTCTGCACCTGAGTTTATTGCAAACCCTACTATGGTAGAAAACATTAAGTGCCCTAGGCCCATGTTTAAGATTATCCTTGAAATTGTCAAGCAAGAGGATTCTACTGGAGCTTTTTCAAAAATTCCGAAGGGAGTCACTTTAGTCGAAGACCCTAGAATCTACATTCACTGCAACATAGAAAATTTAGGGACCGATGATTTGAAAAATATGTACAATGATATTATTACTGATGAGAAAGGTTTGATTAAACCACAGTACAAGATTGTAGGAGACTTAGGATTTGTTGAACTACTGAACATACCTGAATTTCTGAAGGAGGTAGTTCATCTTGTATTGAGAAAAGTTCATGGAGAATTTATGTGGCTTGATTCGGTCTTTAAAATCTCAAAGGAAGAAATCAAGGCAGTTATTGGTTTACCCTCAACTGGTAGTAGGCCTGACAAAACTAAGAAGATACCTAACAAGGGTGTTATGGATTTAACCGGAGCTACATCTGACAACATATCTCTTAGGTTTAATGACATTACTAATGCAAATGTGAGATATGTGAGCATGGTACTTGGCTATAGAGTAACTCATACAAATAGATTAAACTCCGTTTCCAGCTTATGTATTCATAGTGCATATGAGATGGTCAAGAACAATGCTAGATTTCATATCTGTGAATGGCTTAAGGATGAGATGATTGATAATCTGAAGAAGATTAAGGGTGACAAGAAGGGGACATTTCATTTTGAAACTTACTTGTGTGTTTGATGCTTTACTTCACCAAAGAGATACCTAACATTGGTCATAAGGACTTTGGATATGACATCTCGGTAGGCAAGAAAATCATGGAAGCTATCACCGATATGGACTCTAACAGTGACAACATTATAGCAGACTACTTCAAAAACTTCCAAACTAAGATGAGAGCTAGTGAAAGGTTACCACAGAGCATAGTAGATAAGTATGATAAGCAAATTTTCTTTGTAATCAAATAAGATGAAACATTGATGAAAGTTGTTACTCCTAGAATTATTTGGATAACAGAAATGGGTTATGAAGTTGACCTGAATATTCTTGAAGCATTTTCTAAAACACTCCTTGATGCACCTAAAGAACCATCTGAAGAAATTTTTGGTAATGCTGAGACCATTGAGATTGATGTTTCGATGCAGAAGCAGAGAAAAAGGAGAGAAAAGTTTATCAGAGATGCATCCAAGATGGCTAAGGAGGTTAAAGAAAATGTAATGAACTTGAGTGGTATATTTGCTAATGAACTGGAAGGAATGAAACTAGAAGCTCATGTTTCATCGGTTGTCACTTCTTCGGATACAGACAATGGAAAAGCAACTGAGTTCAAAAGAGTAGAGATGAAGAAGAGAAAACCCTCACCGATACCTTCTCTTTCACCTAAAAAGGCAAGGACATTAAGGAAAAAGCAGTAGGCTATAAGGGAGCCTAAGAAGAAGTTAACACCAAAGAAGAAACAACAAACTAGGACATCAGATACCCTTACATCGGAGGAATTGGTAAATGAGATAACACAAGATGAAAATCTTTGTAATGTAAATAAATTGTATCATTCATTCAAAGATTCTGACAAGGACACTATAGAGGCTAGTATTACTTTGGATTTAGACATATATAAGAGGGTTTTGGTTGAAGTTGTAGATGATCTGCCTAAATGACTTGTATCTAAGGTTAGAAGCTAAAAGAATGTCAGTGATGGAAATAGACAAAAAGTTAAAGGTTGAAGCATTATTGGCAGTACATCCTGTAAATTCTAAAGAGGAAATTGATGAACTAATTTTTGAAGCAATCCGGTCAATTTTTGTGAGTGGACACCGACAAGTTAGCCTGATGGCTGGGAGAGTAAAAGAAATTGCTGATGAAACTGCAGACAAATGGGACATATTCTTTGTTGAAAAAGAAAAGAAAGAGGAAAGGGAGAGACAAAAAATGGATAAATATTTTGCTAAGGTATACCAGAAGGACAAAGGGAAAAGAAAAATTGGTAGTATACCTATTATAAAGGTAACAGATAACATTCCTCCACCAACACATGATACTCCACCCATTACTTCTAAGACACCGGTACATACATACAATCAACCAGTTAAGGCAACTGAAGAAGTTACTCATGATGACACTAACCCTGATTATGAAATTCTTTTCACCATGAATATAGATACACACGATATTAACATATTGTGGATAAAGAGACTATAGAGGTTAAGGCAGATGATGCTAAGATTAGTGAGATCTCTGAGTCACTGGTGCACACTGTTGACTCTCAGAACACTGAGATACTGACACAAGCTGAGCAACTGGAGACTGAGAAACTGACAGAGGATAAGGTAACTAACACAAAGAAACTGGAGTCAGAGAAACCGATAGTTGAAGAGGTACTTATACAGACTGAAAAACCAAAATAAGCAGAGGTAATTACACAGATAGAGAAACCAGTTGAAAATGTAAATAAAGAGGAGGCAATTGATGGAAATAAGGAAGAAATAGTGAAGGTAATTGGGCAAGTATCTGTTGAAAAGAAATCTATTTCAAAACCAAGCACATCTACAGGAGAATTCAGACCCACCAATGTAACATATGTTCTATTGGATTCTATTAAGAGGATAACAGATTGCAATGCCTTAGCATTTAAGGGTACTGATGACACATTACCTATCTTGAAGATGATTGCACCAACTTGTAAGATAGATCACATTGAGGATTCATTAGGTAAATTGGACACATTGTCCAAATTTATTGTTGAGAATGTTCTAACTATAGATAAGGTGAATGAGGATACTATAAAGGAAAGAGTAGATAAAGAGAAAGGTGAATTCTTTGAGAAAACCATCAAAGACTGTACTGAGCACATGGATTCACTATTACTGACACTTAACAATTTTGGAATATAAGGAGTTGTATAGAGAAGATTGCAAGCCTCACCACCTGACTGAAGATATTGATGAATAAATTAAGAAGACACAAAAGGAAATAGATGACATTGTGGATAATATGATAGGTTCTTAGAGACTTATCTCAATTTTTGAACAGGAAATGGCAGTTTTTGAGGAGAAGTTGGAGAAACTTAAGAAAGAGAAAGCAAGAATAAGGTTAAAGGCCTGGGAACTAAAAAGAAAACTTGGTCCAAGATTGGGCAGTCTTATCACTCAGCAGATTGAGCTATCAAAGGCATCAATTCAAGGGGAATGATCACCGGAGCAACATATGCACTATCTGACCGACATGATCCAGCAAACAGAAACCATTCTTTCTAATAATAACAAATTCATGCAGAGCCTGAATCTAATTTTAGCAGACATTTTTCAACTTGTATAGAACTGGTTATAGGCTATGAGGTAGATTTTTTGTATTCTTTGATTTTTTTTGACATCCTTTTCCATTCATGTCAAAGGGGGAGTAGTATGGAGAAAAATAATGCACAAAGGAGATCACTTGCTTAGGGGGAGCACACTCTTTTTGGGATTAGATTTTGGACTTCATTTTTGGATGACAGTTTTGGATTTTTCTCATGAGTGTTGCCATCAATGCCAAAGGGGGAGATTGTTGGAATTCTACACTCTATGAGAATATGGTTGATGTTGTCATTGATGGCAACCAACCAATAACAGGTTTATACACAAACATCGACATCGTAGACATCATACACCGGTAGGCACCAACACCGACAAGCACATTCACCAGCATCCAGATTATACTAGTAATGAAGTATACCGACTCTCAGGCCGACATGAGACAGAGTTTTGTTTATATGAATTGTATTGTAAATGTAATTAATTATTTGTAAGCCAACATGATGTATTGTAAAGACTCATATATGTATGAGATCTTATAAATCATTTTGTATAATGAATAATAGGATAGGTTGTTATTATTGATATATGTAAAGACAACTAAAGGTTTTTGTTAAGGTATCTGACTGAGCTTAAACTGGTACTGAACCAGACATTAGAGATGTTATTTTGAGCAGTACATTGTATTAGATTTAATTATCCATTTTGTAGTTAGTGAGACTCTTCTATTGAGCAGTGAGCTGTAGGTTGTTGGCCTTCTTGCATGTGCAGGCCCATGTTGAAAGAAATATTTATTCATATTGGACAATGAGTAGATATTGTGGGTCACAAATCCCACTGAGGTTTTTCCCACACCAGGTTTCCTCGCCAAAATATTTTGTGTTATGGTGTGCATTTATGCTGTCTCTGTTATTTCTCTTTACTGCATTATTTTTTGTTTACCGGTACATTGATTTGGGTTGCAAAGTTATAAATAAGTTTAAATATTCCATTAACCGGTTAGACACTGATTCACTCCCCCCTATCAGTGTCTTTGAGACTATCATTGAATCTAACAGGTATGGGGGTCTATTTCCTTGGAAGTTTTGCTAAAAAGGGGGTCTAGTGAGTGAGATTTGGTTTCTTTTCAGATTGACAATTTCGTTCGAGAAGGATCTCAACAAGTCCTTCATGTCACCGACCTCTGTGGCTAGAGATGATTACAGAGGGACATGTGTTTGCTGGGGGCCGAGGTATATATACATATATTGTGGGGTAGATGTGCTGGGAGCGGCCTCTTCAAGAGTTTGGTGAGATATCTCAGGAAAAACTGGCATGAGGGGGCGGGGTGCAAGTTTCCCGACGTTGATCAAGTTATTTTTGGCTTGGACTGCTATGTTGAATGCTTGCGGAGGGTATTGCCTCCTAGAGACTCAATCATCACTGATATGTCAGAATTGAAAGCCTTCAAGTAAAAGACGAATGCCATATTTGTAGGAGGGTAGACAGACAAAGGTATTCTTTGCCAGGTTCTCTAGAATCTTAAGTTGAATTCCGTCAGCGCTTCTTGAGAGGCCCTCTTTATTATGATCAACTAGTGCATCAATGATGATCTGTCAGCCTTATTAGAGAAGCTCTTAAAGAAGCGGTCACCTAGCTAGTCCCAATCTGCTATAGTTTTCGGGCCCAGGGATCTATACCAATCTAAAGCTCTTTCTTTGAAAGAGGCTATGAGAAATATCAAGGCTACATGTTGCTTGGTAATACCGTGGATAGTGCAAACATTGGCTATGTCTTGTAGGTGTTCCCTGGGGGTTTTGTGATATTCCCTAGTAAATTTTGGGATGACTTTGAGCACGGTAGAGGGAATTGGTCCCCATACAATAGGTGGAGTGGGGGGAATAAGAAGGCTTCTAGTATTTTATGTAACAAAATTTCTAGGAGGAACATGTGCCATTTCTAAATGGGCAGCTGCGGGGAAGATAGGTAAGCTCTGGGAAAAAGAAGATGCAGTCGAATGAATGTTTACCAGGGGTGGTAGGAGTAAATTGGGATTTAGGGATGTTTGACTCCTAGTAACGGGCCTGTGACTCATAAACTAGCTCAGGACTTATTCAAAATATGGTCCCACTGGGCGTGCCAAAAAAAGAACTGTTGACTCTAAATTTTACTTTGAAAGCGAACAACCTTATGGGAAATTCAGTGATGGGGGATATATTGCGCATAGCTCACTAAATGACCTTCGAATTTAAGAAGCCAACTCTTCCTTATAGTTGGGAGGAAAGGGAAAAGAGAAACTTAAAGCAAAATGATCTAAACTACTTAGGCGATGTGCCTAAGCATTTTGTAAAAGCATTAACAACATATAAAACCTAGAAACATATGGTTTTAAAGCCCATTCAACAATCTATATATCCGAACAGAACCACGATTAAGACACAATCAAGATCCCTTTGAATCATAAAGAAATACACATCACGCATCCACTAGATAAAAAGTGCAAAACATAGTTTAATCGACAGATTATTAGATATATATCTCTAAAGTCATCATAAGTACATGAAAGCACATAAAACAATCAAAGCATACTGAAAAGAGGCATCATAAAGGCCATAGGCACAATTTGATTATCCCTTCCTCAGAAACAACAACAACTAAAAGGCTAGAATATGTCTAAGATACTTAATTGTTCTTTTTAAAAGTTCTGAACCCTGAAAATAGAGAAAAACAAAGCATAAATAGAGCCCTCAGCTCCGCTAATAGTTCAAAGCATCCACCAGCCATGCGCAACCGCTTCTGAAACCAAAAAAAACTACCGTGGCATCTCCCAAGAACACACCCGCAAAACCACTTCTTGGGTTGTTACTTCCACCCTACCGTGGCAATCTTCATTCCTGCCTGAAGTGTAAATATTTTGTGCGAACCATAGCTTGATAGAAAAATCACCATAGAAAACACGCGATAGCTCTGGGGACATCCACCAAAGGGCATACAGATGGAAATAAAACAGGTAGTGCGAAGACGCCATGTGTCCCTATCTTCACAAGATGTAGGGTGGGGTCCAACAAAATGCCTAGTCATTAAAGTTGAGCCACTTGGCAACCCCGCATTCCTTCAAACCTTGAACATAAATAGCGGGCCATCAAGGACAACGCCGAGATGACATTTGGCCCATAGGCAGTTGGAAAGTTAAAAGGAAAAAAGGGCCCCCGATCAAAATTCGGCCTTCGGATTTCAACTTGAAATAATGTTCATAGATGGATGAATGGAGGGAGATTTTATTTGGATAGGAGACATATGGATTGAGTGGATGGATATGGATAGGATATGGAGGATTAAAGGATGGAGGGTAGGATGATGGAGACCTAAGGACTATGTTGCAAAAGAGTGGAATGCTCCACACTAGAGGTAGTGGAATTAAGGATGTAAGGGTGGTGAATAAAGATGTATGAGATGGAAGGATAATGTGTAATGGATATGGATGGTAGATGAATTAAGGCTTGTGTGTTTCAAAGTATGCATATACATTATTTTTCCTTTAACATGATCAAGACCAAAGATAAGAATGGAGGATTCATTTGGATAGGATGAGGGATATGCGATGGAGTATATGGATAGGATAGTCAAGATCACAGATAAGAAAGGAGGATGGACTTAATGTGGATGGTAGGATGACATGGATGAAGCTTGCCCCCAAGTGTAGAGTGCAAGAGGATGAGGGGATTACACATGACGCTTGTTTACCAAGTTTTCATCATGGTACTTACCCAAGGCGCCACAAGAAGTGGTTTTCACCATTGGATGGATTTTTTCTCTTTACTTTTTTTTCCTTTTTTTCTTTATTTTTTTATTTTTTATTGTAATAGTTTGGATGAATAAGGATAAGGATAAGGACAAGAGGATGTGGAAGATAATGGATGCATGAAGGAGGAAGGGGGGACTCAAGCATCTAGTTCCATGGATAGTACCTCTTAGTGCTTCTTTGAATTAGGGGTGTGCTCATAGATGTTGTTACAAATAATTAGGGAGATGAAGTTGTTAGAATCAATGACAGTCCCAAAGAAACTGAGAAGGGGGGTTGAATCAGTGTCTAACCGGTTTACAAAATATTTAAACTTATTTAAAACTTTGCATCCCAAAACAGTGTACTAGCAAATAAGAATTAATGCAACAAATAAGAATAACAGAGACAACATAGAGAACACACCATAACACAAGATATTTAATGACGAAATCGAGTGTGGGAAAAACCTCAGTGGGATTTGTGACCCATAATATTTACTCACTGGCCAATGAATAAATACTACTTACAATGAGCGGCTTGCACATGTAGGGAGGCCAACAACCTAGAGCATACTACTCAATAAAGAGTCACACTGACTACAAAATGGATTATCAAAATACAATACAATGTACTACTCAAAACAACATCTCATATGCCAAGTTCAGTACCGGTTTAAGCTCAGACAATAACCAAAAACCTTCGCTGTCAACTATATCACCTTATACAAAATTGCCTTATACTTCTCATCTATCTCCACACAAAAATGACCAAAAAGATCTCATACATATATGAGTCTATTACAATGTATCATGTCGGATTTTACAAAAGATAATTACATTAGAAAACAATAAATAAAAGTTTATTCCATGTTGGTCTGAGTGCCAGTATGTATTATTGCCGATGCCGGTGAAGTGCCTACCAGTGTATGTAGAAGTCTATTGTCGGTGCCGGTATTTGCTGGTGGGTTGCCAGATGATTGTCAGTTCTTTGCCATCAATGACAACATCAACTATTCCCGTAAGAGTGTAGAATGCCAACAAAAGTGGATGAAGGACGAAGGGGGATGAGGGTTTATGCGAAGAATGGTATTATGGGAAATGGATGGGGTTTTGAAAAAATTATGGAAGATCAACATTGTTTGTTGGTATTTTGGATATGTTGATATGATTTTGTCATTGATGTCAACACTTGTCAAAACTTATCAGCACTTGGAGATCTTTGGTTATGTTCACCGGCATGTTCAGTGATTTATGCACAGTCATCGGTATCTGGTTCATCGACACTTGGAATGACTTGGAGATTACTTGGTTATGTCGAAGACATTGTTTGGACACTTGGTTTTGATGATTTGTTCATTGGTCTATTCGGGTTTTCATATTTGCTGTTACCGGCAAATAGGTCCAGGATATGCATCGGCAAACATATCTATTCCAGATTAGCACGACACATCATGAAGATGATTTATTATTATTGTAAATGCATTGAGACGACATCATGCATCACATATTGATTCATTTGTAATTGATTTTATTGTAATATCTTTTAGTGAGATGACCTACTCATTTGGTCTTAGGTTTTGGTATAAATGTAAGATCTCATTTGTGAGATTGTAATAGGGATAGTGGAAGAGGAATATAATAAGGTATATGCGAATATAAGTAGAGATATACATGTAGACATCATTCAAGATTTAAGGAAGGTTTTAAGAAGGCAAATCAAAGCTTAACTGATATTGAATCCATCATATGAAGATGCTATTTGAGTAGTAAATTATCATTGGATTTAACCATCCAATTGTAGTCAGTGTGACTTCCATTTTGTGATTGAGCAGTGAGCTCTAGGCAGTTGGCCTTTCTGCATGTGCAAAGTCCATATTGTACACACATACTATTTGTAGTAGTATCATCTGATTGTGGGTAAGGTTTTCCACCATGGTTTTTCCCCTTATAGGGTTTCCACATACAAATATCTATGTTATGTGTTGTGGATGTTATTGCCTTTCTGTTTCATGCATAAAAATTATTGGTACTGCAATTAAATGATAAAACTATCTACCGACATAAAAGTTTAGTTTACTGGTATTAAGCATTAAGTTTGGTTTACCAGTATTAAGCAATAAGTTTGGTTAAGTTTATTTTTGTTTGTATTTATTGGACAACTGATTCACCCCCCGCTCTCAGTTGTCTCCGGGACCTAACATTGTCACACACCTTGAAGGGTGGTGGAGTTGTGGAAGGGGAAATTCTGAATTAGATGGAGGATGAAGTATGGATTTTGGGAAATGTGGACCCAAAATAGATGAAGGAGTTGATGCACTTAAGATAGTGAATTTTGAGATGTAAGGACCCAAAATGGATTTTGAAAATGGAGGATTGGAGAAGTTATGAGTGGAGGGAGCTTTTGGATTAACAAGTTTGAATGCCAATTCGGATATTACTTTGAGATGCATTGCTTCTATGAGTAGTTTGGGAATCCACAGTTTTTGATTTTTTCTTTTGGGGCCTTTGTGGCCTTTTTTATTTTTCTTTCTTTTGGATCATATTTTTCTGTTCTTGAGCATGTATTTTTGAGGGGACATGTTGATCCTTTGATTTTTGTGGATTCTTGGCTTTATGCATGTATTTTTTATTGATGAAGAACTTCCTGCCGGTGGAGCATTACTCTGTCCTGTCGGTGAAGCATTGAATGGTTCTACCGGTGGAGGAGTATTCCCAATATTTAGATTAGCTTTTCTAATCCACTGTTTTGAGAATTCTTACTTAACCTCTTCAACTTTTTCTTTACCCTTCAAGCTAGAACTTTTGTTGTCTGCCGGTGATCCTTTGCTTCTACAGAATTTTCCAATATGCCCAATCTTGTTACATGCATAACAAGTCACATTATTCTTTTGAATAGCTTTCCCATACCCTATTCCAGTTTGTGTTCTGCATTGATTAGATAAATGTCCAAATCTTCCACAAACATAACATCTCACATTCATTCTACAATTCTCAGAATTGTGACCGACTTTGTTGCATTTAGAACATTGATCGGTGGGTGTGTTGATATTCTGAAAATTTCTAGATCTACATTCATTTGCTCTATGACCATACTTATTACAGTTAAAGCATTTTCCATTGAATTTATAAGCATTAGGTTGCCTTACCAATTTTCTATGATCCTGTGTGTTTGTAGTATTAGAGCTTTCTCCAACTTCAAAGCCAATTCCAAAAGTGTCACCTTTAGGTTTTTGATTCTTCAGCAAGGTGCCAAGTTCCTCTGAGATTTTCTTGAATTTTTCTTTATGTTGATTTGCAGTTTCTAGTTCCCTTTCTAAGACTTCTTTCTGCCTCATCAGTTCATTGGAGTTATTTTGAGTGTGCATCAGATCTGTCTTCAATAAATCATTTTCATAGCTAAGTCTTGTGTTCTCATTTGCTGCATCACTTAGTCTTCTGGTCAATTCTTCTTCATTCTTCTTCCTATCTTCAATCTCTTTACAAAATCTCATAGTCATATCTTGCATCTCATTCTTTGTAGTTATGTTCTCCAGTTTCAGCTTGCTTAACATATCATTAAGTGATTCCTTTTCATCATTCTCATTTTGCATCTTTTCACAAAGTTCTCTTCTCTTGTTTCTTGCAATAGTAAGATTCTCTTGGAGTGCTTGAATGATATCCTAAGCTACTTTTAGATCATCTTCTAGTTTGATATTTTTCAATTTCTCTGCATCATAGTCTGAAAGAGCTACTTCAAGTTGCTTCATCAGATTTTCCATCTTTACTGGTGTCAAGATCTTCCTCAATCTATTAGGCTTCTGAAAATAGAGGACCAAGCTCTGATATCAATTGTTAGGAATCCCACAAATACTGAGAGGGGGGGTGAATCAATATCTAACCGGTAATTAGAATTTCTCAATTTAAAACATGTAGAACATATTACAACAGTGTACCAGTATGCAAGAAATAATGCAATGAATAGAATTAAAAGCATCCACATGAAAAGCACATCATGACACAAGGATTTAACGAGGAAACCCAGTGTGGGAAAAACCTCGGTGGATTTGTGACCCACAATATCCACTTACTGGCCAATAAGAGAATATTACTTACAAGAGGGGCCTGCACATGCAGGAAGGCCAATTGCCTAGAGCTCACTGACTTACAATGTGGATTATACAAATCCAATATCTTGTACTGCTTTAAAATAGCATCTATAATGGCTGATTCAGTACCGATTGCTGCTTTGCTTCTTACATAAACCCTTTAACCTATATTTCGCATAATAGGTCTACCTTAATATTTTTCCCTTTCGCTTACATCACTTTCTTAACTTACAAAATGTCTACAATGATCTCTCTTATATATAAGTCATTTTACAACATGCGAAGTCGGCTTACAAGGTTTTTACAATAATAAACAAAATATAATATAATAAAATCCTGTCGGTCTCTATGCCGGTATACTTCCTTTCTTTGTGTCGGTGCCGGTGTAGAGTCTGATCGTTGATGTCAGTGAATTATCTTGCCGGTGTAATGCCTTGCCAGTGTAATGCCTTGCCGGTGCCATAGGATTGTAAGGTTGCCATCAATGAAAAAACCTTCAATCACATACAATGTCTCATTAGAGTGTGCATATGCCAACAAATGGATTAGGGATTTGATATGGATGAAGATGAGGGAAATAGGGGTTTGATAATGACAAAGTGGAATTTGAAGGGGTAGTGCTTTATACTAATTCTACTCTTGGAAAGAAGACAAAGAAAACATATTAGCCATTGACATGAATAGAGACTTGCAGCACAACATGCTATCCTAGGAAGTTGGCTGAGGAGGAAAACCTTTTCTTGCTGAATCAAGAACACACCCAATAGCTAATCATAGTATGACCATCGAGTCTCACGCAATGGATTCTCAACACTGTATTAGCTGACGCCAAACACTAATGGGGGCACAATATGGCATGTCTCTTGGGGGAGTTACTATCTCCCTTGCACAAAGATTATCCACCTTTCAGAGGTGAACCAGGTAGCTTCTATTCCTAGAGTTCTTAGTAAGGGTTGTCGTTCAAAGACTATCTTTTATAGTCGCACAAGCGCGATTGAGGCCTATAGCCCAACAAAGTACCAAGCACAATAGTAGTCACACAAGCATGATTTAGAACTCAAGGGCCCTACAAAGTGCTCAATATGAGAGTAAAATCAGATAGCTCCGTCCTCCAAGATTTTCATCTCAAAAGGTGATTTGATTATAGTGAGTTGGAATGCTTGGGTTCATCCGTACTCACTTGGGCTATTCCCCTCTCACCAATGCCTGTGCTAGTGTTCTAGGGAAATCGGGAGGGTGGACCCACTAAAGGTAAAAAGCATGCAAACAAGAGGAAAATAAGACACAAAAGACAAGTGGTTAATTCCCTTAAACAAATCCAAGTGTTTGACTAGTCTAAAGAAAGAAAATGTGAATTTTAAGCCCAAAATCCAAATGTTATCTAACTAGAAAAATGCACAAAAGAACTAATCTAGTGGGAATATTGTCTTCTATACAATGTCTTGCAAAAAAGATAGATTAGTAGTCTTAAATTAAGCCTTGGACCGCTTAGATAAAATCTGCAAGACTAAAAAATCGGATCAATAACACAAAATTCTATAGAGACAGTGCTCACGCTGTTCTGCAAACGCTAGTGCTAGCGATAAAGGAAAAATAGAGAGACAACAAATGAAATGAATTTTTTTTTTGGCAAGTAGGGAGTTATACTAGCGGATGTGCTGTTCTAATGTCGTTCGCGTCGAAATGCCAACGCTCATGCCAAAGATAGAAAACATTAGCAGTTAACATCAGATTTTAAAAATTCAAATTTTAAAAAGAAGCGGGAGATTTTCCAAAGTGCTCGTGCTATTCGCAGAGTGCTCGTGCTAAAGCGGCGTTAACAAAAATAAAAAAACTGAATACAACAAGTTAACTAATTTTTTTAGATTTTTTAGATGAATTTATCCTTTTTAGGTGTTTTTTAATAACTGGTTAAAAACAAAAAAGAAGAAAGAGTGAAAATTAGAGCAGAGAAGTGAATGGAGAAAGGTCGCAGACGAACGTGTTATTCCCGCAACACTCGCACCAAACTACATTCTGTTACGAAGGTGGGAAGAAAAATTCAAATTGTTGGCGGTCGTGCCAAACCATGTATCACTCGCACCAAACCCATATCGCTCGTGTTGGAATGCAGTCGCTCAGGCTAATCTGTAACCTTCGATAAAAACTCACAAAAACTTGCAAAAATATGTTACATTAGGGACGTGGGTCCCACCGGGCATGCCAAAATGAACCAAGGGAAATCTAGCAAGGTAGTAGAGGGTTAGTTTAAACATAAATGATATAGAAACAAAATAGCAAGCATAAAACTAACACTATTACCTTACAAGAGAAGATCTCTCTTGTTCCTCCGATTGAGAAAATGATGAAGTAGAGGTGCCCTTGTGTTCCACTTGTTTGGATGTGCTCTTCTTGATGGATGTAGAATGCTTTCCAAATGTATAACAAGATTGGTGGATTAGGATTGGATTTGGATTATGATGGATGAGGAATAGATGAATTTGGATGAAAATAGATTTGTTTGGATGAGGGATTATTTGGATATGATAGAAGGAGATAGAAGAAGAAAGGGGCAGCATAAGATTAGAAGAAGATTCCATGTAGTCATTTGTGAGGAAATGAGACTCCAATCTATAGATTAGAGGAGGCCAATGGAGGGCCAAGATTGATTTTGGTATGAAGGGTTGAGATTGATTTGGGATGGAAGACATGGATCAAGGTGTATTGGGAGAATAACAAGGAATATAAAATTCCTTGGGGAAAGGAGAGAGGAATTAAAAATTCTAAAATAAAGGATGTGTGGGAAGACTAAATGGATAAAGGAATTAAAATTCCTTTGGGAAGAGGATGCATGGGGAGATTCAAGGAATTTGAATTTCTTTGAAAGGATCAAAGGTGATGTGACATGGGTGGAGGAATATAAAATTAAAGAATAATGATAAGTATGGTTAAGGAAGTATTAATTAGGTTGAGTGGGGATTAGGAAAAGTGATTTGTAGGAATCACATGATTTAAGTTAATTAATTAGAATTAATTAACTAAGAGGAATTTAGAAGACTTAATGATTTGGTTGACTTTAGAAGAATAGGGAAATAATTAATTTATTTGATAAATTAATTATTGGACTATAGTGATAAGATTGATTAAATTTAATTTAATTAACCTTAAGAAGAAGGGAATTGACACAATTAAATTGGTTAATTATGATGAAAGGCTAAAATTAATTAAACATTAATTTAATTAATTTTAGGTGTCTACAACAACCACTCGAAATTCTGCCAAGATCAACCACAACACGCTACACCACCAAAACTACCGCATAACACACTGTATGTGGGAAAAGTGGGCGAATAAAACTCAATATGTGAAAATATGTTATAATACTAGTCCACACACACACACAAGACTTCTTGGTGCAAGCTATGGAGTAATAACGTATTACTCAGCTTCCCAAGGAGGGTCCCATGGTTCTCTATCCCACAATGTCCCTCAAACCAATGTTTTTGCTCTCAGATCACTGAGCAAAATGGTTTAGGGATGGCAAATATAAGAACGAGGGATGCACTGATAGTTTTTAGGATGAGATGTGTTATAAGCTATGTATGATTCTAGAAATGCAATAAACTAACTATAAGATGACAAGGTTAGTAAACAAACTATCCTAGCATACTATATTTAGTCTATGATTGAACTAAAATGATAAAGAAATTATTCTAAACATGCATATTAATCTAATTCTTGATCTAAAAGAGACTAAATGATGAGCATATATGAAATGAGAAAGCTTGAAAGAATTTGAGCATAAGTGTAATGCTTCAAATTTGAAAGATGATTGTTAAAAATGGAGGAATGAGAGCTCTATTTATAGCACAAATAGGGCAATGGATGGTCAGGATTGAAAGGTTTAATCAAGGGCCAAGTTTGAAAGTTGGGGATCCATGTGCACAATTTGTACCAATGACATGGTGACAAATGTCAACATAAGATTGGGTTGAAAGAAGGGGTTGGAGGTATTGAATGCCTGAGAAGACCTCATAGTTATCTAGAGGCTAAGGGTCAAGTCTAAGTTAGACTTACCCACTGGATTAAGAGTTAATCCAAGGATAAACCTTTGTGCAAATGATTAAGAGATAATCATGGTCAAAGTATTAAAGGCTTGATGAGACCCTTGGGTTGGGTAGAGGTTGAGTCAAAACAAATGTTTTAACCATGTAGGAGGGTTTGAGTTAACCATTAATGGTTATTGGAGACTTTGTGGATTAAGTGGTTGAAGGTTGGAAGCTTTCAAAGGTTATCAAAGACTTTGAGACATTTAGTGGTTGAAGGTTGAAAGCCTTTAATGGTTATCAAAGACTTTGAGGCTTTGAGAAGTGACTTCCCTTTGCTTAGGGATGTGACAAAGTTTAGAGGAGGGGTTAGGTTAATTAGAAGCGATTAGAAGATTTTAGAAGGGATTAGAAATGGGTTTTGGATTTTGCAAGTGGATGGGGGGATAATAGGATTTAATTGAAATAAAGAATTTCATTCAATTTGGTTGTAATTTGGAGAAATTAAATAAATTAGATTTATTCAATTTTAGGATAACTATTTAATCAAATTTGAATTTAATTAAAAGTGGATAGGGGGATTTAATTGAATAAAATGATTTATTCATTAAATGGTATAATGAATTTAATTTAAATAAATTGAGTAATTTACTTAATTAAATAGAAGAATGTGGATAATTTAATTAAATTGGATTTAATCAAATAGAGAAATGAACATAAAATATTCATTTAGGAATATGGTCATTTTTATACGTCTACATTTTGCCCCTCTTTGAAGTGACGTGTGTGCACATGTTATTTCAAAGAAAATGATGCTTTATCATGATTTATGATCAAATGCAATTTTTGTGTCGCTCTTTTGATTTGCCAGTTGTGCCCCAGATTTAATGTGATGCCCTAGATTCGATATTTGATGATGATGCCCCCTCGGGAGACGAATCAAGATTTTGAAAAATTTAATTTTTTTTTTTGATTTAATTGGATGAGTTGCGTATGATGTGTATGATTTTATGCATGTAAAAAGTGTGTAGATTGATTCATCTCCCGATAAGTTACAACTGTTTTGGTATAGGGGAGACCACGACCATATTACAGGTCCATTGGGCTAACCCTAATTTCGTTTTCCTCCTATAAAAGGGGAAAAGGGCTTGATTTAGGTTCATTTGTGCTTTATTGACTGTGGAGAAAGAGAATTTGCTCTGGAGAGAAAATGCCTATTCCTTACCACAGACACCGTTTCGAGCGCGTTCGGAGGTACCGGAGACCTGTAGCGCGTGGACCACCAGTAAGTCAACATTTTTGACCCCTTTTTGATTTTTTGTTTTGTCGTTTTAGTCACTTTTTGAATTTCAAAGTTCGGGTGTTTCGTTTTAGCGCGTCTAGGGTCCATAGTAGCACATACGAAGTGTGAAGTAGCGCATCGAGGTCAATTTTAGGGGTTGCATCCGAAAAAGATAGGTTAGCGCATAAAATTATTAGGTTAGCGCGTGCATGTAGAATAGCGCATAGAAAGTGTTGGGTAGCGCGTCGCGTCAATAGGTTAGCGCATAGGTATGACCTAGCGCATAGGGGCCGCAGAGGGTCGCATAGGGAAGGGGGTTTAGTGCGTAGGACTAACCTAGCGCATAGGGCTAAAAGGGTAGCACTTAGGAGGGGTAGATTAGTGCGTAGACAGAGTCTAGCGCATGGGGTGGGTAAAGTAGCGCATTGGGTGAAAAGTTTAGCACGTAGATAGAGTCTAGCGCATAGGACAAATAGATTAGCGCGTAGGAAAAGCAGCCTAGCGCATGGGGATGTTTTAGCGCATTGAAGATCTGTTTTAGCGCATTGGAAAATTTTTGCAATTTTGGTCGATTTGAAAATTTGTTTTGTTTGCCTGTCGTGTTTTGATGAATTTTTCCAATATGAGTGTTTGTATAACTTGTTTTGATTTGCGAGTTTTTAAGTTATATATAGATATCAATCTTTTGTTTTGATCAAAATATGATGTATTTGCGTGTTTTGTTTCAAGTTCAATGGGTGTGAAGCCTGAGTTGTATTACAAGCTGATATGGGTTGGAAACTTGAGTTGTTTTACAAGCTGATATGGGTGGGAAACCTGAGTTGTTTTACAAGTTTATGTGATTGTGGAGACTTGAGTTGTATTACAAGTTTTGATATGGTTTTTGATAACTTGAGTTGTTTTACAAGTTGATATGAAATGATAGGATTTTGAATTTTGATAGAGATGAGCAAATTGTTTCATGTTGTTGATGTAAGTTTGATTTTGATATCTTTGTGTTGATGTGGAAACTGATATTGGATGTGTTTTGTTTGTTGACAGGAGCGATTGGGTGTTGTTCAGTCGAGGGAGAGATTCCCGAGACCGTGGACGTTGATACCGCGATTGTCACAGGCAGATTTGGATATTATAGAGAGATGTGGATTGACCTCTCTTCTGGATATGCCTCGGTTCACTGTGAACTGGGGGCTTTTGACAACGTTGGCAAAGAGGTGGCATAGCGACACGAACACCTTTCATTTTGCCACTGGAGAGATGACAGTGACACCGGAGGATTGCTACCAGATTTTGCGGATTCCTGTAGTAGGGGCACTACTTCCCTATGAGCAGTCAGAGGAGGGTGGTACAGAGACACTACACCGCATATTTCAGGATGACACAGTTTGTGGCTATGAGATCCCCTGGCAGGAGTTTTTGGATTTGGGTTATGCACCGCTGCCATCTGTACTGGCAGGATTCATTGGGGGATTCCTTTGTCCTGATCGTAGGTCAAAGGGATTCTCAGTGGGATGGGGGTTAGTGTTGGAGGAGATGGTCACACAGGGCCAGAGATTTGCATGGGGGTTAGCGATGCTGGCTCATTTATACAGGAGTTTACATGAGGTAGTATACCTCGGTTATGGCAGTTTATCAGTTGGCGTGACTCTATTACAGGTATGGTGCTGGGAGCACATTCCAGCAGCGAGGCCACTGGCAGATAGAGACAGGCCCGTAGGCGCAACATATGCCTACGGATATAGAGGTCTAGTTGTCCAGCGTAAGCTGGGCAAACTAGAGCATTGGAGGAGGGTTTTTGACGACATAGATACGGTCACCTGGAGACCGTATACAGGCTGTGAGGTATGGGCGGAGGATGGGCTGGAGATGCCCTTTGTATTTATGATGAGGTATCTGATTGGAAGGACCCCATTCGTCATTGAGCGGTTTGTGGTGACTCGAGTTTTGAGGCAGTTCGGGCGCTAGTAGGGGATTCCTTAGGGAGCGTGCCTGTATGCACGAAGGCAGCAGGATGTGGCTGATTGGGGGCCGACTATTGACAGTGTGGTGGCAGTGGAGGAGTTTGTGGGGTTAGCTGGGCAGATCTGGGACTATGCCCCAGAGATTTAGGACGCAGGGATGACAGATGAGTTCGCCCGTTTGTTTGCTGCGTGGCAGTGGCTAGGATATCAGATCCAGAGGAGATGAGGCCAGCGTTTGACTCCGATGAGGAGGAGGGAGATGGGGGAGATGATGGAGGAGAGGGGGATGCTGGAGGAGGAGGAGGAGCCAAAGGGAGGCGGGGAGAGAGAGGGAGGAGAGGAGTGGATAGAGCAGTCAGACAGGGGAGGATAGACAGGGGGAGAGGTGGATTGGCTATTGGAGCCAGTGGAGAGGGGAGAGTGGGAGAGGTGTTAGCTGCAGTGGGTGGTGAGGAGGAGCTGAGGAGACCAGCACAGAGGAGGAGGGCAGATGTACTCCCACCTCCAGCACCGAGGACAGGGCGAGTGGCAGGGGTTCCTCCAGCACAGGTACCGCTGCGGGTTCGAGTGCCAGGTCATGTGGAGGATGCACAGATCCGGACCTTGCAGATTACCGTTCAACAGCTGCAGGTGCAGATTTCAACCTATCAGCGACAGATTTCTTAGTTGACCACTGAGAGAGATACTGAGATAGAGCGGCGAGGATGAGCGGAGGAGGCATTGGCAAGTGTGCAGAGAGCAGCGGCGGGTGGTCCGTTGAGAGACACCCTTAGAGAGCTGACACGGAGAGTGCAGGAGGTAGAGTATTATAGGCGGCATTATGAGGCTGCAGTACCCAGGGATCGGCGGGTTGAGAGTTTTGCTCAGTCGAGATCTAGTCGATTTCAAACCACTGGGTCACGATCAGAGAGCCGAGGTGTGACGGGGCCACTGAGACAGGACCCTCCTGGAGATCCAGGGGTGGGTGTATCTGGAGCGAGACCATCTCCGTCAGGAGATAGTCATACGTGAGAGACAGGGTCTCTGTTGTATTTTTGAGCAGTTGTTATTTGTTGTACTGGACACAGTGTTTGGACACATTTTGTACATTTTGATCAGTTTTGAGATATATATATATATATATATATATATATATATATATATATATATATATATATATATATATATATATATATATATATATATATATACGGCACCATTTTTGATCATGTGATGTGTTGATATGGATGCATTGATTTTATGTGATGATGTAATGCTTAAATATATGATGTAATGTATGATGCAGGATGTCTGCTTTTTATATGCTGTGAGATGTATCTTGAAAATGAGATGTATGTTTTATTTATGCTGCTAAATGTATCGTGATATGTAAATGATGTTAAATGATATGGAATGATGTGTATGCAACTAATTGGAAATGGATGTGCAACTGATTGTAAAATGATGTGCAACTAATTGTTTTTGGAGCATCCCTCATTCTGTATTTGCCATCCGATATAACCATATTTTTGCTTTCTTTGTGGGTTTCATCATTGAGCATTGATTTGTTTAGGATATGTTGAAAATTTATACAAGCATAATGGTATAATTGAACCATAATGACCTGAGAAAAATTTACATGAGGTTTGATTTTGCAAGATAGCACAAGCGTCAAGGTATAATTGAACCAGGACGACCTGAGTGCGCATTGCGTAAACAGACAAGATTAGATCATTTGTATGCGTGAAGTGGAATCAGGCCTTCAGTGATATTCGATGCATCATGTTTCGAGGCAAGTAGTCACACAGTACAAGTGATTGCCTCCCAGACAGAAGACTAAGAAAATATTGGAAGTTCCCCTTGACTGCTAGCTGTGAAGCATTTAGTGAGACAAGGAAGAGAATCCAATAATGCAAAAAAAATTCAAAATGCAAAACTAGTTAAGACTTTATGCTATAGTGCAACATTCAGTACTTCGGAAAATCATCCCTCCTTGGTATTTTTGTGTTTGGTTTTGTTCTTGTTTGGCTATGAAGCGTAGTTTGTTTGGTTTTTGTGGTTTATTGGATGTCATGTTTTTGAGTTTTGCATCTAGTCTTGATGTTTTGAATGTTTGCAATATTGATACGATTTACATGCCCCTAGCTGAGTGTGCCTCTGGATGTGAATATATACAGTGATTCCAAGCCATGGTGTATTAGTGGTAGGAGGATATATATAGACAAATCAGGATAGTGACTACGCTAAGTATGTCCTGAATGGATATTTGCTAAGTGTTGGGCGATGGCCGATAGTGTTTGTATGGATAACATGGTATGGAAATAGATGGAGGATCCATTCTTTCACAAGAGCGCCTATTTACCAGGTTTTCACCCTTTATTGTTATTGAACTTTATTTTTGTTTTTTCTGGATTTTTTTTTTTTTTTTGGGCTTTTTCCGTGCACTAGGATACTTTAAGTATAGTACCTTTTCAGATGGATGCTGTTAGTTGGTTCGTCGAGCATATCTCCTTCAGAATTTGTTAGCTGATAAGCACCTGATCCATAAACTGATATGATAACATAGGGACCCAATCAGTTAGGCTCAAATTTCCCTTTCTTTTCTCGATCTTGTTGGTTTCTTGGATTTTCTTTGAGTACTAGGTCACCAACCTTGAAGTTGCGGGGAATGACCTTGTGATTGTAGCTCCTGCACATGCGTTGCTGATATGCTTTGAGATGAGTATAAGCATGTTGGCGTCTTTCATCTAATAGCTCAAGTTCTTGTAGTCGGTTGACTCGATACTCTTCATCTGGGATTAAGCCTTTCAAAGAGACTCTGAGAGATGGGATCTCTACCTCCAGGGGTAAAATAGCCTCTGATCCATAAACCAATGAGTATGGTGTTGCTCCGGTAGGTGTGCGGATGCTGGTCCTGTATGTCCAAAGTGCTGGATTGAGTTGTACATGCCAATCTTTGCCTGCATCATTCATTGTTTTCTTGAGGATTTTCAGTATTGTCTTGTTAGATGCCTCCGCTTGACCATTGCCCTGTGGGTAATATGGTGTAGAGAACCTATGTTGGATTTTAAATTTTTCACATAGTTCTTAGACATCTTGATTCTTGAAGGGCCGTCCATTATCTGTAATGATTGAACTTGGAATACCATATCTGCAGATCAGATAATTGAGGATAAAAGAGGCAATTTGTTTCCCAGTCACTGTGGTCATGGGAACTGCTTCTATCCACTTGGTAAAGTACTCTGTTGCTGTTATAATGAACTTGTGTCCATTTGATGATGAAGGATGAATTTTGCCAACGAGGTCTAGTCCCCACTGACAAAAGGGCCAGGATGTTGTAAATGGCTGCAGTTCTTGTGCTGGTGCATGTATCAAATTACCATGGATTTGGCATTTAGGACATTTCTTGGCAAAGTGATATGAGTCTTTCTCCATTGTAGGCCAGTAGTATCCCATTCTTAGAATCTTTTTAGCAAGAGTAGTTCCACTTGAATGTGTGCCACAAATACCTTCATGAAGCTCGTGTAAAGCCAAATCGGAATCATTACGATCAAGGCAATGAAGAAGAGTACCATCGAGACCTCGACGATACAAAGTATCAACGGTAAGGGTATAACGAGCAGCTTGTCGGATAAAGTTACATTTTTGGTTACGGGATTGGTCAATGGGTAAGATATTATGCTTGAGGTAGTCGTATATTGGTCCATATAACGGAGAATCTGAACCAGTCAAGGCATAGATAACATGGGATTCAGAGTGGTCATAGGCGGGGGAGAACAGTTGCTCTACCAGGAACTCATAACGACTCCGTTGCTCTGGAATTTGTAGTAGTGAAGCGATAGTAACCATTGCATCGGCTGCTTTGTTGTTCAACCTTGGTATTTGCTCGAAGGTGATGTGCACAAAATACTGTTTGAAGTCATCCACCATTTGTTTGTAGGGTAGTAGCTTGTCGTCCTTTGTCTGATAGTTGTTATTGATTTGATTAATGACCAGTTGTGAGTCTCCATAGACTTTTAACTCTGTGATTTTCCATTCTACGACCATTTTGATGCCTATGACTAGTGCTTCATATTCAGCCACATTATTTGTGCATGGAAACATAAGCCTATATGATTTTGGCATAGTGTGTCCTTCAGGAGTGATGAATAGAATGCCGGCACCGGAACCATGTTGTGTATAGGATCCATCAAAGTATAGGGTCTAGTGTTTGGTAGAAAGAGCAAGCACATCCCTGTCTGGAAATTCAACCTCCATGGTTTGTTTGCCTGGTAGCGGTGCTTCGGCCAACTGATCTGCAATTGCTTGTCCCTTGATGGCTCATCTTTCTGTGTATTGGATGTCAAATTCACTGAGAATCATGACCCATTTAGCCAATCAGCCTGTAAGAGCTGCCTTGCTGAGTAGATATTTGAGAGGATCAATTTTTGCAACTAGCTTGATGGTGTGTGCTAGCATATAATGTCGGAACTTCTGAGATGCAAAAACCACTGTTAGGCAAGCCTTTTCAATGAATGTATAGTTGAGTTCATAGCCATTCAATGTTCTATTGATGTAGTATATGGTGCGTTCCTTTCCTTGTTGATCTTCTTGTGCCAATAATGCCCCTAGTGAAATATCTGTTGTTGAGATATATAGAATAAGTGGTTTTCCGGCGACTGGTGGTACTAGAACTGGTGGATTCATCAGGTACTGTTTGATTTGATAAAAAGATTCTGCACACTTAGCCTCCCATTTGAATGGTACATTTTTGTGTAGCAAATGGTTAAATGGTAGACTTTTATCTGCTAGCTGAGGGATGAATCGCCTGATTGATTGAAGTCGTCCCTGTAGAGATCTGAGTTGACTGATATTCTGTGGTGGTGGCATGTCCATAATGTCTTGTACCTTTGCTGGATCAACTTCAATACCCTTAGCTGAGACTATGTAGCCTAGTAACTTGCCTGATGTAACCCCGAAGACACACTTCTTAGGGTTAAGCCTGACTTGGAATTTCTCCAATCGATCAAAGATTTTTGTTAGGATACCAAGATGTTCTGCTCTGGTGAAAGATTTAGCTAATAAGTCATCCACATAGTCTTCCATAAATGTGTGCATCATGTCATGGAATATTGTGGTCATTGCTCTTTGATAAGTGGCCCCTGCATTCTTTAAGCCGAAAGGCATAACATTCCAACAGTACGTTCCCCAAGGACAGGTGAATGCTGTTTTATCTTGATCTTCAGGAGCTATCTTGATTTGATTATAGCCTGAGAAACCGTCCATTAGTGAGAGCATTGCATGGCCTGCTGTGAGATCTACAATTATGTCGATACTTGGCAGAGGAAAGTCATCTTTTGGACAAGCTTTGTTGACGTCTCTGAAGTCAGTGCAGATTCTGATACTACCATCTGGTTTTGATACTGGAACGATGTTGGAAATCCATTCGGCATAGTCAATGGGTCGGATGAATCCGACATCTAATAATTTCTTTAGTTTAGTTTTCACCATGGGTGCCACCTGTGGATTCATCTTTCGTAGCTTTTGCTTGACTGGCTTAACTCCTGTAGAAATGGACAAGTGATGCATGCTTAAGTGTGGATCCACTCCGGGCATATCAGCATATGACCAAGCAAAGTTGATTTGCTATCCTTTAAAGAAAATGATGAACGTTGATCTTTCTTCCTCTGTCAAAGATTCTGCAAGGTGTATGTTTCGGGCTGCTTCTGTGGTACCAGTGTTGACTTATTGAGTGGGCTCAATCAAAATGGGCGATCGCTCATGGAAGTGCTCAGGAAAAGTGTCAAGTCTCCCATCGTTAGGTGCCTTAAAAAGGTTTTCACCCTCCGATACGTCCTTTATTTTTACTTTTTTATGATCTAGAGCTGCCATTGACTGGTTTTCAGCATTAGATTATTTATTTGGTGCATTTTTGCGACTGAGAGACTTGGCACTCCCGGATTGACAGATATCGTTATTTTGTTCACTAGTAGAGCCTGTTTCCGGATTTACGGTACATAGGTAATGGACAATAGATGCATCATCTGGGAAAATTGGTATATCATTTGTTTCAGGTTCATCCCAGTCGATGAGGTCAGGAAAGACAAGTGGTAATGAATCCTTGGGTGGATCAAGTTCGGCTACTGTAAGTGTTAGGATAGAGTTTTCATCGTGATGGGTCTTGGGTTTAAAGAATTTTAGGATTTCGTCGAGGTCCTCGATGGTATCATCTTCCTCATAGACTTGTTCATAATGTTTCTGTTCACTTTCCTGGGCGTCATAGATATTTTGCGGTCCAAATTCAAGAGGTCTATCTTTTGCGTTATGTTCTTCCTGAGAAAGGGATATAGAATCAGTATCATCCAGGATATCAGTAGTAGCATTGGAGCAGGTACCCCATTCATATTCATTGGAATCAGTCTCATAGGCATCATCCTAGATTCTATCTGTGCTGTAAACAGGTAGGTTGTATGGTGAAAACAAATATTTGATGATTGATACCATTTTGATGGTTTTTGTAGATTCTGTATCAGATCCGTCTTCTACTTGCTAGATTTGTTCATAGACTGTGCGTCCTCGGGGAGGAATAACGGTATTTGGAGATGACCTGATTTGTTCTTGAGATATTGGTGTTTGAATATGAGATACTGCTGCAGATAGGGCCTTTTTGTGACTTAGAAGCTTTTCCTGATGTAACTTCTGATCTTGACGTTCCCGTGCCTTGCGGATTGTTTCTGCTGATTCAAAAAGTGCTGCCTGCCAGGATTCTTCGTTGTACCATGTCTTTACTTTCCATTGAGGTTTGATAGGTAGGTGTGGCAGCCGTTTCAATAGGAATGTGAGTTTAGAACCCAATCCTGCTTTGTTTCTGCTAGGTTGTGAAGGAAGATCTATAGGTTCAGTGACTCCTTCTTTGCGTTTGCCAATAGGTCCTTTACCGCCATATCCCATTTGCTTCATGATTAAGTAGCCTTTTCCATACATGTGTGTTGGTAGAACAATGTCCAGAGCGGCTGCTCTATGATTTTCTTCTTCATCTTTGTATAACCAGCTAAGAACGTCCTTGTCCTCTGATTCATGTGCTAGAGTACCCAATTGGATGAAAGTACATCAAATTTAGTGATGGGCCGAGTAGCCAGTTGTGTTGATGTAGTAGGCAAACCATGCGATCTAGGTGAGGTTGGCAATTTGGCCAAGCATAAAGGCTCCAGAGAGTATTCTCCCATGCCTTGGTCTTTGATTTGCATTTTCTGCTTGAAGTCTCCCCATAAGGAGTTGGATTTTGCTGTGTGTGGATCTGATTTTGAAGATTGCTGCTTTTCTCTATTATGAGGAACCAAACTGTCCTGGGCTACTCCCATTGCATTGCAATGTTGAAATGGATTGTGATCGGCTGATATGGAGATTTCTTGACCATCATAAGGAAACTTGACACACTGGTGATATGTAGAAGGTACTGCTTGCATTTCATGTATCCAGGGTCGTCCTAATAAGATATTGTAGGTGAGATCAATATCTAAGACCTGACATATAGGATCCTTTTGTACTGGTCCTACTTGAATAGGTAATATCACTGTGCCTTTAGAGGACCTCTCTTCATCATCATATGCTTTTATGGTAATCTTTTTGCAAGGATCAATAGATTCTTCTGAGAAGCCTAATGCACGGATAAGCTTTAAAGTACATATATTAAGTCCGGCTCCTCCATCTATTAAGACTCTTTTCACTCGGTGTTTGCAAACAATGACTTCAATATGGAGAGGAGTATTATGTGGATGACTCAAGGAAGTATTATCATGCTTGGAGAAGGTGAGGTTATGAGGTCCTGTCATATGGGTGACCATGACTTGAAATCTGTCTGTATCCAGATTTTGAGGTACATTGGTTTCCAATAGTGCTTGTTCCAATATGTCTTTGTGCTTCGGTGATAGTTTCAATAATTCCAGGATAGATATCTGAGTTGGAGTCTTGCGTAGTTGGCTAACCAAGTCATATTGGATTTTTGGTGTGGTAGTTGCAGGTGCAGTATGTCCTTTCAAGACATATTTCTGAGTTCGGGTCGTTACATTTACAGATTCATGATTACACTGATTTCGGATGGTGATGACATTTACTTGATCATCTTCAGCTGATATATGGTTGATGGTGTTGTTATAAATGTGATTAATACGAGCGCCGCGTGTATCATCTGAAGTAGATGCTCCATCTTTGTTGTAATTTGGGAGAGGATTTTTAAAGGCTCCGTGATCACCATTTGTTTTGAGACCATCGACCATTAAGTCACCTCGATCAATCATGTCCTGTACTATGTGTTTCAATCTCATGCACTCGTTTGTTCTATGACCCTTGTTGCGATTGAAATCACAATAGTGTGAATCATTCCACCAAGGTGGTTTGATTGGGGGTTCATAATTGTTGATTGGAGGTAAAGACAGAATCTTGTTTGCCAAAAGTTCTCTGAATGCTGATTCTAAAGATTGTCCTAGTGGTGTGAAGATGCGCTTTTGGAAATTGTTCGTGTTGTTGCGTGAATTATTGTTAGGTCCCGGATTCATGTTTTTGCTTTGAGAATCGTTGGTGTTGTTCATGTTGAGTTGTCCTTGATCATTGTTTGGTGCATATGTGTTAGCATTTGGTGGAGTATTTTTAAGATTTTTCGTGTTCTGAGGATTTCCAGATAATGCAAGCACTGGTTGCTTTGATTTAGGATCATGTGATTCGTTGTTGCCTTCGTTTTTGTTTCGAGTCCAAAATCGAGATTTGTCAAGGTTGGTGTTGTTCTGATTATTGTAATTTGATGAGTTTGTTCCTTCCTTGTAGAATTTGAGTGTTCCCTTTTTGACACAGGCTTCCTCTACTTGAATGCCATTTTCAATCAATTTAGCGAAAGATGGTATGCATTGAAGTTTTAGTCTGTAACTCATTTCGCCATTCAGGTTATCGATGAAGATTTCCATTTTCTCCTTTTCAAGAATATCTTGAGGATATTTGGAGACCATGCGTCGCCAGCGTTGAAGGAACGCCATGAATGTTTCATTGTTCTTTTGTTTGGTGTTGCAAACATCTAGCATGGTTATGGCATGTTGAATGTTGTAGGAATAGTGGGTGATGAATTTGTTAACCAATTCATCAAATGATCTGACAGGTGGTGAGATTTTAGATAGCCATTCCATGGTTTGCCCTCCCAAGCTTCTGGGGAATAACCTCATCAAATAGGTGTCATCATGAGCGAATTCAAGGCTTAGTGTGCAAAATTCTTGAACATGATCCCGGGGATCACTTTTCCCATCGTATTTATCAAATTTGGGAACGTCTGAGTTTGGAGGAAAAGGCACCATGTTCAAGCTTCTGTCAAACGGATAAGGACAGATTTCGTTTAAAGAGTACCGCACTGTTGTCCCTTGTTGCATATCCTGTATTTGCCTTTGCAACATTTGCATTTGTTGAGTAAGGGCTGCCAAGGGTATAGTGTCTTGTCGAGGAAAAAGTTCTTGCCTTGTATTGGTTCTCAGCTGAAAAGGTGTGGTAAATGGTATATGTTGCTCTGGTGTTTCTAGCTCAGGTATACGCATTTCTGGTATGCGTTGTTCGGGAATGTGTTGCTCTGGAATATGTTGTTCAGGTATGCGAGTTTCTTCTTCTTGGTGTTGTTCTTGATATGCATATTGTCAAGATCCGGTCTGAAAAATGTTTGGGTCGAAATCTTCAGGAAGTTTAACGCCTTTGCTTGTAAGCATCAACATATATTTTTCCTTGTCATTTTCCATGAGCTTTTCTACAAGTTTTTGGAAGGAAGGATTTACTTGACATTCCCGAAGAAGGGCTTTAGTAATTTCAAGTTCTTCTACGGGTGGAACTTCAAAAGGATTTGATAATCTTCGATTCATACTGGACTCAGCGGGTGTCTCGCTTTGTTTGTTACTTTGAGAGTGAGTAACAAGCATTTTAGTAGAAGCTTTGAGTGATGAAAGGAACAAAATCCTCTTCGATGTGTTGCTTGGGTGTTGGTGGTTCTGGTCGAGATGTGTTATATGTGATGCACTCGTCAGGCAAGAATGCTGGATTGATTTTTCCGTCGCGGTTTATGGTTTGATTAAAAGCAGACTTTTGACAGTATGCTCTTGTTTTCAAAGGTTCTTTGTCAAATTCGCTAGATTTGTTTTGGATATAACGTTTGACGTGATGAAGGAATACCCGATGAAATTTGAAGAGTTGACGATTGATGTATAAAAACTTATTTCTCTTGATGAATTTGGAAAAACTAGGTTGTTGTTTCTTCAACGTGATGTACGATAGAGGTTCTTTCTTCTCAGAATAAGGGGATTAGTCATGCATGAGTGATCAATGATTTCCTTTGATTGGTTTGGATTCAGTTGATTTCTTGTTTTGAAAAATTTCAAATCTTACTTTATCAGAGTGAAGGTTTAGATGTCCCTTCACGATAAAGCGTGTCAAATGATATGGATTAAAAGCTTCCCGATCTGGAAACTGGATTTGACGATTTGAGAATTTTAAACAAGTGTTTTGAGATAGAAATCCGTAAGATGGTAAAGGATTGTGTTGATACTGATGATGAAATTTCTGGATTATGATAGGAGAGACGTCCTCTATTGTGCAATTCGTTTAGGATTCTGACAACTTTTGTTTTGACACAAATTGAGCTTAAGAAATAGTTTTAGTGGTTTGTTTGTCACTCTGGTTTGATGAAAAAATGGTTTTTGATGAAAAAGGCTTCTAAAAATGTTTTTGAAATTTTGAAATTTTTCTCAGTTTTTGCTCTTTGTTTTCCTATTTTTGATCACGCGCTAAAACAGAGTCTATATGCGCTACTGAATTTACCTGATGCCCTAAAGGAATGAGCATACGTGCTAATCTGCCCCTAGACACGCGCTACAGTTTGGATTTTGGAAAACGACAGTCTAACAGCTTCATAAGTTTATGCGCTATCCTGGGTTTTCGACGCGCTAACTGTTCAAACTTATGCGCTAAAATTTGGTTTCCACGCGCTAAGCTGTTTCTTTCACGCGCTAAAATTCAGGCTGTTGAAATTGTTGTTGAGTTTGTTTGGAAAAGCTACGCACTATACTGGGCTTGTCACGCGCTAAATTTTAGACTTAATGCGCTAATTCTTGGTTCCCACGCGCTAAGAGGTTGCTGCCACGCGCTAGACTATGTTTCGGATGCGCTAAAGGATTGTATACTATTTTACCAAATGATAAAACGCTATTGTTTTAACTTCACGCGCTAATGTGAGGTTTGAATGCGCTAACAAAAGTCTTCTACGCGCTAAGATGTTGTTCTTATGCGCTGAACTGCCCTGATTTTTCCATTTGGGTGATCTCTTGAGGTTTTTGATTTTTGTTGAGAAATTTTCAAGTGCGATGGATGATTTTCTGAAGTAATAAATGCAAGCACGACACAAAAAGTACAACCATTTTGCCTAATCTAACAAAAAGTGTATGTTCTGCGAGGATGTGTTCAAATCCCCAATGTTTTAACAGGTCTGGATACAAGTAATACACTTCAGAAAGACTCTTTATTGAAGGGTCATAAATAACATCATAGCCCACTAGTCTCGATACTCCGTCAGCTCAAACAGCCGTGTCACCCCCTAGAGGGCGCCCATTTTTTTGCCTTTTGCCAGAAATTAACCCAAAGTGAATTGCTTCACAGTTGAGTAGTTATCTTGGGAGATATATGGTGAGTAATCTTGGGGGCGGATTCTTCCCCACCCTTGCACTATGATGTTATAAATGTTTGGTTACTGACTCAGTTCAAAGCTTCTAATTCTATGGTTCATAATTAGGCTTCCCGTTCGGCCGTCAGTGATAAACTCCCTTAGGAGGCTTCCCAACCTTTAGAACAAAGGCTTTACGTATCTCAAGGATACTGGGGGAAGGCTAATCGCTGCGCGCAACCGTTGAAAAGGACTTTCGTCACTTTCCACATTTGATTATAGTGGGTTGGAATTCTTGGCGTCAAAACCGTTCCCCACTTAGGTCGTTCCCTTCACACCGGCCATAAATGGCTTTAAGAGTTGATTGCAACTCCTCGGGAAGGCAGGCTTGCTAAAGGATTTATTGCTTGAATGAAATAAAGTTGTAAGAATGGTCTGGATTTTTGATCACTTAGTTAAGGGAAGAGCATATTCCTACCACTTTCGAGACAAAGCAATCAAGGTTCTTTTTAGCCTTTAAGACAATGATTTTCTAACTTCTATTTGGAGATGTTGCTCCAACAAGCATGATGTTCTTTTTAATCTTTGAAAAGAAAGATTTTCTGATCTATAAAAAGGAAATGGTCAACAAAGCAAATTTTTCGATTTTGGAGGTCAACAAAAGAAATCATTTTTTTTTTTTTTTAAAATAAAATTCCTTGCCCTACCTGCAAGCAAACAAAAGAGATAAAATGTCAGGTGATTTGGGGGACTTCTACAAGTCTAAAATTTCAATTTGGTTACAATAATTTTTTTTTAATCCTCTATCTGCGATGCGCTACAGAATGGACTATACACGCTACAATAAAAGCCAGATGCGCTAAAATTAATGATCAATGCACTACTCTGTCTTCTGAATGCGCTACTCTGTATGTTGGAAGCGCTGTTCTGTCTTTTTTTCGTTCCCGCACTGAGTCCTGCAGGAAATTTGAAATATGATGCGCTAACTTTTGAGTTTTACGCGCTGGACTATGGACTATAACTGCTAATCTGGGGATCGTATGCGCTATTCTGGTTATTTGATGCGCTACTCTGTGTTTCACCCGGGTCGAGACCTACAGGAAATAAATTAGTGGGGTTATGTGCTAAATGATGGTCTTAACGCGCTAAAGTATAGAGCCCACGCGCTAAACAGTAAGTGGGATGCGCTAAACTGTTATGTGGATGCGCTAGGGAATGTTTCCCAAGCGCCAATTCTTATTTCCCGCGGACCTGCAAAAATGATTAATTTCAAAAACCGATTTGTTATTTGGGGTCGGGCCCCACGGTGGGTGCCAGAAATGTATGCGAGAAAAGTGGGCGAATAAAACTCAATATGTGAAAATATGTTATAATACTAGTCCACACACACACACAGGACTTCTTGGTGCAAGCTATGGAGTAATAACATATTACTCAGCTTCCCAAGGAGGGTCCCATGGTTCTCTATCTCACAATGTCCCTCAAACCAATGTTTTTGCTCTCAGATCACTGAGCAAAATGGTTTAGGGATGGCAAATGTAAGAACGAGGGATGCACTGATAGTTTTTAGGATGAGATTTGTTATAAGTTATGTATGATTCTAGAAATGCAATAAACTAACTATAAGATGACAAGGTTAGTAAACAAACTATCCTAGCATACTATATTTAGTCTATGATTGAACTAAAATGATAAAGAAATTATTCTAAACATGCATATTAGTCTAATTCCTGATCTAAAAGAGACTAAATGATGAGCATATATGAAATGAGAAAGCTTGAAAGAATTTGAGCATAAGTGTAATGCTTCAAATTTGAAAGATGATTGTTAAAAATGGAGGAATGAGAGTTATATTTATAGCACAAACAGGGCAATGGATGGTCAGGATTGAAAGGTTTAATCAAGGGCCAAGTTTGAAAGTTGGGGATCCGTGTGCACAATTTGCACCAATGACATGGTGACAATGTCAACATAAGATTGGGTTGAAAGAAGGGGTTGGAGGTATTGAATGCCTGAGAAGACCTCATAGTTATCTAGAGGCTAAGGGTCAAGTCTAAGTTAGGCTTACCCACTGGATTAAGAGTTAATCCAAGGATAAACCTTTGTGCAAATGATTAAGAGATAATCATGGTCAAAGCATTAAAGGCCTGATGAGACCCTTGGGTTGGGTAGAGGTTGAGTCAAAACAAATGTTTTAACCATGTAGGAGGGTTTGAGTTAACCATTAATGGTTATTGGAGACTTTGTGGATTAAGTGGTTGAAGGTTGGAAGCTTTCAAAGGTTATCAAAGACTTTGAGACATTTAGTGGTTGAAGGTTGAAAGCCTTTAATGGTTATCAAAGACTTTGAGGCTTTGAGAAGTGACTTCCCTTTGCTTAGGGATGTGACAAAGTTTAGAGGAGGGGTTAGGATAATTAGAAGCGATTAGAAGATTCTAGAAGGGATTAGAAATGGGTTTGAGATTTTGCAAGTGGATGGGGAGATAATAGGATTTAATTGAAATAAAGAATTTCAATCAATTTGGTTGTAATTTGGAGAAATTAAATAAATTAGATTTATTCAATTTTAGGATAACTATTTAATTAAATTTGAATTTAATTAAAAGTTGATAGGGGGATTTAATTGAATAAAATGATTTATTCATTAAATGGTATAATGAATTTAATTTAAATAAATTGAGTAATTTACTTAATTAAATAGAAGAATGTGGATAATTTAATTAAATTGGATTTAATCAAATAGAGAAATGAACATAAAATATTCATTTAGGAATAAGGTCATTTTTATACGTCTACACACACAAATCATCACCGGTTCATAGAAATCACCAAAAAACTCACTCAATGATCAATGCTGATCACCAAAATAAATAGGAAACAACTAGGAACCACTAGCAAGCATGTTAGAATCACCCAGAATATTTGCACCAACACCTCTTTTCAAATCTTCATTTGTCAACGTCTGAAAGCTCAAGAACACAACCAGTCAATAACTGTCATGAGGAAAGATAACTTGCAGAGTACTAAATCACAAACCATTTGAAATGAAGATACACAAGATCATCCCAAACAATAATCCAAAGTCTTAGCACAAGATCTAATCACATCGAAATATACCAGAGCAAATACCGGATTCTGCAAAACAGTGATCAACAAAACCAAAGTACAAAATACCAGATCAAAAAATCCTCCCAAATTCAATAGAATAACTCATAGGAATATGTTGGCATCAATGAAAACAACATATCTTAGCAGCAACAATGATCAACAAAATCCAACAATCTCCCCCTTTGGCATTGATGGCAACATACGAATGTGAAAAACAGTAAATGCAAAGAAAGAAGATATCACCAACAAACTCCCCCTAAGATCAAGATAAATAAAATAGTTTATCATATGATCTCTCTCCCCCTTTAATAAAAATGCCAAAGATATCCAAAATAGAAAACCAAACTCTCTCCCAAAACAGAATCATGAACCTCTCTCCCCCTGGGACACACAACCAAATCAATAGACTACTCCAGCAGAGAAGCAACACCAACTCATCAATCTAGATAAAATAACAAGGCTCTAAATTCCACCAGATTGATGCAACTCAATGCATCTAGTTCTCATCCGGAGGGGTGGATACCCATAACTTGTCCCTCAGATAGACAAATGTATCTGCAGGCAAAGGCTTAGTGAAAATATTATCAATTTGTTCCTTACTAGATACATATTCTAGCTTCACCTTCTGTTCACTGACTTGTTCTCTCAAGTAATTATATTTAATTTATATATTCTTAGTACTTGAATGTTGCACTAGATTCTTAGACATGTTTAAAGCATTGGAATTATCATAGTATATAACAATAGGCACATCATAAATAACTCTGATATCTTTCAACATTTGCTTCATCCAAACTATCTGAGTGTAATTACTAGTAGCAACAATGTACTCAGCTTTAGCAGTAGATAAAGATACTGAATCTTGTTTCTTGCTAGCCCATGAAACCAAATTCTTACCTAAAAATAATGCTCCATCGGTAGTACTCTTCCAGTCATCAACATCACCAACCCAATCTGCATCAGTGTAGGCACACAACATGAAATCATCATTCTTTGGATACCATAAACCATAATCCTCAGTTCCCTTTAGATATTTGAATATTATTTTAACAATAGTGACATTACTCTCCTTCAAATCAACTTGATATCTAACATCCATAGCCACAACATGCATAATGTTAGACTTAGTTTGAGTAAGATATAGGAGTCCACCAACCATAGATCTGTACAAAATTTGATTAGCTTTTGGAGATTCATCATTTTTAGATAATTTAGAACTAGTCACCATAAGAGTTCCAACCGGTTTGGAATCATCTAATCCAAACTTCTTCAACAATTCCTTCACATACTTAGTTTGAGATATAAAGATACCTTTTTCTGTCTGTGTAATCTGAAAACCTAAGAATTTTTTCATCTCACCAATCATAGACATCTTAAATTCTCTTTGCATATCACCGACAAACTTCATACTTGTCATCATCACCACCAAAGATAACTTCATCAACAAAAACTTCAACAATCAAAATGTTATCACTTTCAATCTTAAAGTACAGATTACTATCAACAACAGCTTTGATAAATCCCAATTTTAGAAAATATTTGTCTAACCTAGCATACCAGGGTCTAGGAGCTTGTTTCAATCCATAAAGTGATTTCTTCAACTTACATACCATGTCTTCATCATTAGACAATGAAAATCCATTAGGCCATTCAATGTAAACTTCTTCTTCTAGATCACCATTCAAAAATGCAGATTTGGCATCCATTTGATATACCTTGAAATCTTTATAAGCAGAATAAGAAAGCACTAATCTAACAACTTCAATTTTGGCAACCGAAGTAAAGGTTTCTTCATAATCAATCCCTTCTTGTTCTGAATATCCTTTGTTGACCAATCTGGTTTTATTTCTGACTACTTCACGAGCTTCATTCAATTTGTTCCTAAAATCCCATTTAGTACCAATAACATTTCAATTCGTAGGTCTAGGCACTAGTTCCCAAGTGTTGTTCGTTTCAATCTGATCTAACCCTTCTTCCATGGCTCTTATCCACTTATCATCTTTACAGGCTTCAACAACATATTTAGGTTCAACTTTAGAAATCAAGCACACTTCTTCTGCAACTAGCCTTCTTCTAGTCATCACACCTTTATTCTTATCACCAATAATCTAACTCTCATAATGATTTAGTATGACATACCTCAGAGTCTTCTAATTGTTCTGATCCTTAGGTTCTTGCACATCATCACCAACAACATCAACATCTGGATTAACAGTCTCTACCAGATCATTTTACTTAGGCTCTTTAAGCTGAATAGGAGCTGAAACAATATGTTGACCTTCATCATAAGCTCTGATTTCCTTCCCAAGGTTTTCATCCACATTCACATTTTCACTCTCAACTATCTTCTTAGTCTCTTATTATAGCACCGGTAGACTTTACTATTTGTAGAATATACCAAAACGACACCTTCATCACTTCTAGCATCAAACTTTCCAATATCCTCATCTCTCTTGATATAGAATTTGCTACCATAAACTCTGAAACATTTCACAGTAGGAACATGACCAAACCAAAGCTCATAAGGGGTTTTACTGGTATCACCTTTGACAAGAACTCTATTGAATGTATAGACTACAGTGCTAATAGCTTCTCTCTAGTAGACCTTCAAAAGATTTCCTTCAATCAACATAGTTCTTTCAGCATCCAAAACAGTATGGTTCTTCCTTTCAAAAATTCCATTATGTTGTGGGGTCCTAGGAGCAGATAGCTGTCTTCTTATTCCATGCATCTCACAAAAATAATTGAACTCACTAGAACAAAATTCTCCACCTCTATCAGATCTCAAACACTTCAACTTCAAACCGGACTCGGTTTCAACTTTAGCTTTGAATATCTCTAATTTCTCAAATGCTTTTAATTTTTCCTTCAAAAAGACAACCCACATCATTCCAAAATAGTCATCAATTAGCAACGTAAAGTATCTATCACCCTACACGCTTCTAATATTTGTAGGTCCACACAGGTCAGTATGCACAAGATCTAACAATCCATCAGATATATACCATTTTCTCTTGAAAGAAATTCTTGTTTGCTTACCCAATTGGCATTCCTTACATACTGGATTAACAGGTTTAACAATATTAGGTAGATCCCTAACAAATTGTGTAGAACTGATCTTAATCAATGAATCAAAGTTTACATGACACATTCTTCTATGCCACAACCAATTCTCATCTATCTTAGCAATCAAACAACTTCTCTCACCATCATTCAAATGAAAATGGTTACCTTCAGTCTTAGTCCCAGATGCAATCTCTATACCAAAGGCATTCAAGATCTTGCATTTACCATCTTTGAATTGTAGATCATAACCCTTATCAACCATCTGTCCAACACTCAAAAGATTATTCTTCAAACCTTCAACATACAAAACATCATCAGTGTTATGCTTACCATCAAAAGGAATAGAACCTCTCCCATGGATTACACAAACTTTTTCATATGCAAATCTAACTATTCCACCATCATACCTTTCCATGCTTATAACTTTTCTTTTGTCACCAGTCATATGATGTGAACAACCACTGTCAATCACCCATTCACTCTTTTCTTCCACCTTTGCAGCCAACTCTTTCTCCTCAACAAAACAACTAGTGGAATCAATAGGCACAGGTCCATCTTCTTTAATAGCAATAAACACAACTTCATCTCCTTCTGATTCATCATCTGTAACACCTTCATATGCAACATAATAATAGTTCTTATGGTTCTTAAACTTCAAGTTAGACTTATAAGGATTATCATACTTCTCATGCTTATCATATCTATCATTACTATCAAACTTATCAAACTTATCAAACTTATCATGTCTATCATACTTAGCCATTCTCTTCGGGCATCTAGAGGCAAAATTTCCCATCTTATTACAAGAAAAACATTTCAAGGGCAACTTTCCATCATACTTACCAACACCTTTAGGCAATCTCCGAGAAATCAAAGCTTCAAGCTCATCAAGCTCTCTTTATTTCTCTACTATCTCTCTTCTTTCTCTTTCATATATGGATATCCTACACTCATCAGGATGATATTTCTTCTTACTGGACACAAATGCTGATGCTTTGAATGTTGTCTCAGACTTTCCATGTGATTCTCCAAATTCACTCAGCTCAAATGCAACAAGTTTTCCAATCAACAAATATCTTGTCATTGTAGTTACACTCTGGATCTCATCAATAGTGGCAACCTTATGTTTATAAGTAGGAGGCAAAGATCTCAGCACCTTAGCGACAATCTCATCTTCTTCAATCTTTCCATCAATAGATTTGATACCAAGGACAAGCTCATTCACCTTAGCCATGTATGAATGTATGTTCTCATCATCTCCCATCTTCAGTGTCTCATACTTTCCTTTCAAACTCTACAATTTAGCAACGTTCACTTGACTATCACCTTCATACAGGATTTCAAGTTTCACCCAAATCTCATGTGCGGTCTAAAGTTCCATAACATTTGTCATTTTAGAATCAATCATGGCACTAAGAAATGCTTCCTTCGCTCTGATGTTATATTCAACTTCCTTAACCTCATTAGGAGTGGATGGTCCATTATGAGGAACAACATAGACATTCTTAGTAATCTTCCAGTAATCTTCTCCAAGACATTTCAAATGCACCTCCATCCATCTCTTCCACACAGTACAGTTGCTTCCATCAAACCTCAGACTGTCCTTCTTGAAAAGAATACCTTGAGCTACCATCCCGGATCTCCTCAAGCGATTAAGCTTCTACCAGAGGATGTAACTCTGATACCAATTGTTAGCAACAATCAAGAAGGAATACTGAGTTGGGGGGGGGGGGTGGTGAACCAACCTTCATTGGATCACAAAAAATTAAACTTCAAAAAATAAACCGATAGAATACAATAATAACATATAAGCAAATTAACAACATGGCACACAACACCAAGATTTTGACGTGGAAAACCTGGTTAAGAGAAAAACCATGGTGGGAACCTACCCAGAATAAGATGATACTCTGTAGTAGTATGTGAAAATATTACAATGGGGATTGCACATGTATTAAGGCACACTTCCTAGAGCTCACTGCTCAAAAGATATATGCCCGGAAGGCTACAACCCTCAAGGAAGTCTCACTGAATTACAATATGATTTAGACTACAATCCGGAAGGAATGAACTGCAATAATAGCGTCTGAAAAATGCCTGATGACAGTTCTGGTTAAGCATAGTTGTCTGCTCTATAACACCAATCACACCTCAACACTTCATTGAATGATATATCCTTTTTCACACATTCACCTCTCTCTGATAATTTAGACACAAATACTGACACCTAAATTACATAAGCATCTCACCTATATATACAAATCATCGACCTTGATAACAAGGTCGGCTAAACCCTCAACCCTCAACTCACAATTATAAAAATTACATTGCATGATAAAAATATTAACCACTGCACTAATAATATTATTTACATTACATATCATGGACCTAAATCAAATTCCCAAATGATTACAACCACCAGAAATCCCGCAAAGATCAATCGTAACACGCTACACCACTATAAATACCACATAACACACAAATCATCACCGGTTCATATAAATCACCAAAAAATTGCTCAACAATCAATGTAGATCACCAAAACAAATAGGTTATGGTTAGGAATCACCATCAAGCATGTTAGAATCATTCAGAACAGTTGCACCAACACCTCTTTTCAAATCTTCATCGGTCAACGTCTCAAAGTTCAAGAACACAACCAATCAGCAACTGTCATGAGGAAAGATAACTTGCAGAGCACCAAATCATGAACCATCTGAAATGAATATACACAAGATCATCCGAAACAATAATCCAAAGTCTCAACACAAGATCTGATCACACCGAAATATACCAGAGGAAATACTGGATTCTGCAAAACAGTGATCAATAAAACCAAACTACAAAACACCGAATCAAAAACTCTTCCCAAATTCACTGGAATAAATCATAGGAATATGTTGACATCAATGAAAACAAAATATACTAGCAAAAGCATCGATCAACCAAATCCAACAATCTCCCCAATAATCCAACACCTCTAACACATTCACTTCTTCAAGTGGAAATTCAATGGTAGTAGGGGCTGATTTGTTTTTCAAGTTGATTGATCCCTATAGCTTTGTCCAAATTTCACAAGTTTAGCCCTTTAGTGGAGATTTGACCTCTATAGGGACAAAAATAATCCTTATGAAATTTATTAATTCTTAATGCAAACCCGCATAGGTAATTTGATTTCCAAGCTTGGAGTGGAAAATCGAACCTCATAGGGACTTTTTGTTCCAATTTTTTTTCCTTAATTCCTTATGGAAATGCATTTAGATCTTGTTCATATCCTGGTGGAGGATCGATCTCTATAAGGACAAGTTATTCCTTATGAATTTTATCATAGTGAAGATATGTTTTCATAAGGACTTGTTGATCCATGACCTTCCTTGGACTTGTTTCGCCTCCTTTCATCCTCTACCTAGAGTAGAAATTTGAATTCCATATAGATAAAATTAATCTTTAATTCCCTTGCAAACCTCAATGGCAACAGAAGAACAAATAGAAGCAACAAGATAATGTTGTTGAAGTACATGATTTTCCAGACAAGGAATACATGCTATCAACCCATAATTCAGAAGATGATTCACAGTCTACCTCTATATGGTATGTGGATTCAGGTGCTACAAAGCACATGATTGGATGGAAGGAGTGGTTTCACACATTGAAACCCCACCATGGTACGTAACTCTTGGAGATGATACCACTCATGCCATTAAAGGTATTGGTGACATCTCTTTGCAGTTTGACATTAATCATTGCAGGGTTATGTTATGGCCCGCATACCTAACCCCATCAATTTCCTTGTCTTGAAAATATGGGTCCCCTCCCTTTTGCTTTTTAATTTTGTAGTTTTCCTTTTTTAGTTTTTGCCTTTCGTACCTCGGAACCCCAGAACTCCAGAGTCCCGAGGTTCTCTTTGTTGTTTCAAAGTCCTACCCTAGAACTCTGGAACCCCAGAGTTACGAGGTAGGCTTTTGTTTCCTGTTTTCAGCCTCGGAACCCCGAGATCCCGAGGTCTTGCCTTTTTCTTTTGCATTGAAGCCTCAGAATCCTAGGATCTTGGAACTCTGAGTTATTTATGTTTTGTTGTCTGTTCATTTGTCACTTCATAATTCTAGGTCCCCAAAATCCTGAAGTTGTTTTGTGTTTTCACCCCAGAACCCCGAAATCCTGAAGTCCTGAGGTGCCCTGCTTTTTTTTACGCCGGAACCCTGGAGTTCCAAGGTGTGTTTGTGGTTTTCTTGTTTGTTACCTCGGAAGTCCGAAACCCTGCACTCCTGAGGTCATATTTAAGGCAATTGTATGGATGGATTATCGGGGGGTATATATAGGGAGAATGAAAGTTTCTAAGCTCATTTGTGCATTCAAGCTTTCTAGTTTTCCAGCACTGACCTCCCAACTTCGTGCCTCTGTGTCATCGAGCTTTCACAAGTTTTATTTCACTAGGTTGGTGGTTTTTATTCCTCCTTGTGTTTTCTTGTTTAATTTTTCTAGTTTTTTTTAGTTTAGTTTATATTTTTTCTTTGTTTCTTTCCTTTTCCTCGTTTCTCATTTTTTCACTTCGGTGTTTTCTCGTGCCCTAGGTTCGGGATTCCGGGTCCTTGGAATTTTGAAGTCTTATGTTTTTGTTCAGTGTCTTGGTTCCTTACCTTGGAACCCCAAAAATCAGAGTTTTGAGGTTGTTCCCTTTTCGACCACGAAACCTCGGAGTTCCAGACCATCCTTTTGGGAATTTGACTAAGCACCCTAGGACTTCGGGACCCCAAAGTCCTAAGCCATTCTTCTAGTCCACCTTGGAACCCAAGAGTTCCAGGTTATATTATTTTGTCTCACCCTGGAACCTTGAAACACTGGAGTTTCGGGCTCTGCTATTTTGGCCATGCTTTTTACCCTAGAACCTTGTAGTTCCAAGGTTGATGCCCTTTGACCATGCTTTTTTTACCTTGGAACCCAGGAGTTCCAGACCATCCTTTGAGCCTTCAATCGAATTACCTCGGGACTTTGGAACCCCAAAGTCCCAAATTGTTGTTTTGTCTCACCCCGAAACCCTCGAGTTCTGGGCTTTATTGTTTTAGCTTGTCCTAACCTTGGAACTTCAGAGCCCTGAAGTTTTGAAGTCAATTGTTTTTTAAGGAGTTTCTCACCTCAGAACCCCAAAGTGGGTGATATAATTGATATTTTTGACTATGTGATAGGCTAATTTGTGGTTCTTTCTTACAGATCAGAGTAATTAAATGGACCCAACCTCCAACAAGAAAGTTAAGGAATTGGAAAAGCTACCTGCAACCATGAAGTACCACTACCAAGGACATATATACGCTTCTAAATTAGATGACCAGACCAAGTGGGTGACAAATACTGAGGTGGGACATGTTGAACTAGAGGTTGGAGGCTCCTTATAGGAGAACTAAGAGATCGGGGATGGTGGAGGCAACCCTGTTTCCACAATCTATTCAAGCCCCTAAATTTATCATGACTATCACACAGTGCTACAATGCAGACACTAGGAAGTGCATAGATGATGAAAGCATAACAGTAATTGATTGATTAGTAGATATGCTAGGGTTTGGTTTTGGTATTCCTTCAAGCGATGAAGTGCTATTGACAATTAAGGAGAAAGTTGCAGAGGTATGGGATAAGGATACGGCCTCTTGCAAGAGACATATGAATGAATACTGGCTTGAAGAGGAGAGAAAGACAGGGTTGAAGGCCAGTGACATCCTAAGGGTTGATTTCAAGGATCCACAATGAGTCTTAATTATCATGTTGAGCAAGGCCTTCGGCAAGCCAGATTGCCGACATTTTCACCCTTGGATGTTTCAATACATGACTACTATTTTGATTGGGAGGTAGTATTTTGATTGGGCCCAAATCCTCTCAGATAACATACAGAAACAATTGATTGATGTACACAAAAAAAAGAAATTCTTCTTTACTTCTTATGAGATCTGGGTAGCTGCTGGGGCAAGCAAGTTTCCAGGACTACAGATAGAGGGCCAACTAGGTGATGAAGAGGGGCATAAGAAGGTGTGGGAGTATTATACTAAACTCCTCCTAGGCAATGCAAAGATACATTTTAAAAGGATAATTGATGCCTTCCTCTTCCCCGTTATTATAAAACTTATAGGTGATACAAGTTACCGAATAAGCCTAGAAGTTATGGCAATAATAAGGGAATGGACATATTGTTTCATCCATAATCAACAGTCCACATACATCAAGGTTAGTGGCTTCACAGGGAATCCCATGCTGCTGCCTAGATATTGCAATGATCGGGTGATACTCTTGGAGTATGTAGGGTAGATGGTCGGGTTGCAATCACTACTGTCTTCAAAACACAAAATCGTTGTGGATTTCTCTATTTCAATTGGTTATTTTTTTTGTTCAAAAATTCTAGTAGCTAAGATGGTTGATCAAGAACTTCAGGACTTACATTTGAAGGAGTTTAATTATACTCGAGAGCATTATGACCCATATGGAAAACTAAAGAAGATGATGTTGAAAGCTTATGACGGGCATAAACAAAGCTTGGAGGAATTTTAAGCCAACCTCCAAGATAGTTTTAAAGTTAGAGAGAAAAAATATTCTAGGCTCTCAGTCCCACAAATAAGGAATTTTGAAATAAAGATCAATCTCCCTAAAGAATTGAGGGATGATGGTGAATTACTAGACCAAGCATACAAGGATCAAGGAAACAATAAGAAGTCCCTCTCTCCAATAAGATGCTTAGGGCAGGAGGATATAAATATAGAATCAATGCCTCAAAATTTTATAATGAGGACTAGACAATGGATGAATTCAAGGATTAGACCAAGCACTTCGAAAGGAAAGAAGAAAGAATCAACCATGGATAATCCCCAATCAAGGGTACATAGGGAGTATGACCAGAGAACCAGGTTGAGTTCAAGAAACAATACATCCATTGAACTAGATGAGACTGCTGGACCTGAGCCAACCACAGGAGAGCTTTTAGAATAGGTCAAGGTACAAATGAGAAAGGATGAGATATTGAAAAAGGCAACATATTTTGGAATAAGGGAAGGGCTAGGAGTTGTGCCACTTGCAGAAGTACATCCTGTTAGGGGTTATATTGGGAAGGTACTAGGAGAAGGCACTAAGGAGAAGGATGAGCAAGAGAAGGCTGATAAAGAAACATCTACATCTTCTCAACCCCCTCTTGATACAACAACAACATCTACTCAACCTCTACCTATCGCTACAACACAGGCTCCAATTTTGACATCATCAGCCACTGCAATCCTTGTAACAACACCTGTGTCTACACCAATTGATATTTTTGCTACAACATCAGTAACATCACCTCCATTAATGTAAACATTAACTCCTTCTACGAAAAAGGTTACTATTCATAACATTGAATCTGATTCTGATCAAGAGGATGAGCAACCCATTGAACAATTGGTACAAAATAAAATTGAGAAGAAAAAAAGAAAGAAGTCTTTTCGGCTTGTGAAACAGGCATCGATGGATCCTATGGACATAGATGAATAAGATCTACCAGAGAAACAACCGGTTGAAGAAGGAAGAGAAAAATTTGACCTTGAGGATGAACATGATGAAAGGTTGCTTTTAACCCCTGAAGATCAAGAAAATTTGTTAAAGGAAATAGCAGCTGAGGGGGAATTGGAAGGAATGAGAAACACCGATAAATGATTTGAAGAGGAAGTAAGTGATAGGTTGGGAGAGTTGCATAAACAATAATAGTTGAATATTGATATCGCTCTCCAAACTAGCCAAGTTCAACCGGGTACATCAACCCAAGGTATTCAAATTTCGGAGCAAGAGGAGGAAGAGAAGGATGAAGCAGAAGAGCAATTAAAGGTACACAAGGTAACTGTAGAAATCATACCACATGAAGGTGATAAGGACAAGGACATGCCACAGTGGTTGAGCTTCACCTTTGAGAAGATAAAGAAAGTGGTACTATCAAAGATTACCTTGCAACAAGAAATCACTGAAGAACCTAGGAAAACAAAGAAGCCAAAAACCATGCATCATTTGTCTAAAACTGGTTCTGGTGAGGTGATTGTCGATATAGAAGTTCCTACACAAGTTGAAGGCCAAAGCTCCCCAAAATACTAAGTTTCACAATTAAAATTGGGTAAACAGACCAAGTGGGGAGAATTGGATACTCTAGAACTGGCTACCAGTGCGGTGAGGAGCAAGATAGAGAAAGAACACATTTCTCACTCAGAGGTGAAAGAACAGTTGGAACAATCCAAGCAGTTACTCGTGGAGATGGGGAAGCCACTAGACGTGTGTGTAGATGATAGTTTACCTTCAACTTCATCGCTTCCATAAGACGACATGAAGACACTCATTGAAGTGAGAAAGGTGGTTGCAACTGCAAAAACATGGACATAGAATAATGCTTCTAAGATTAGATTGTTTTTGCAGAATACCATGGAGGTATATAGGAAAGCCACACAGGTAGGCGAAGCTCTAGCTTCATGTTCTCAGCAGTGGGAGCGAAAGCTCCACATTTTTTTAAACAATATCAGATTTTGAATAAGATTTTGAATCTCATGGAGGATATCATAATGGGTGAAGATCTCTTGGTAGGAGATAGTGTTGAAAATTTGCAGTCCTATATATAAATTTTGGAGTTGAAGAATGAGATGCTTCAACAGTATGGGAAGGACATAACAGATGCTCGTTCTCCTCTCCTTAGTGCAATAAAGAAGTATGAAAAGTTTGTAGGGCAGTTGGGTATTTTTGGGGTTGGTATCCTTAATGCTAGATGCTTAGAGGAAGACAATGTACTCCGTCAGTGGGATGCATATGTGGCACGATATTTTACAACTTATGCAGAGTTTAATGTTGAGTTAATGGATAGATATACATACTTAATAACTCAATGCCAACAGGCTTCAAAGATAATAGAGAAGTTAGAAGATAGAAGTAAGAATGCAAAGGATATTTTGAAGAGGTACAAGTTTAGAATGAAGCATGTTGTTGATCCTCCTGGTGAGGTAGTTGCATGCATCCTTAGTAACTACAAGAGTTATAAAAAGAAGAAAGAGTTGAACGTAGAGTTGCTAATGATAGCATGGTATTTTTTCAAGAATTTTGCATGTCATTGTGACTGGGACTTCAACTGCCGTTCCAACATGTACCTAGAATTATTGAGCAAGTTTTGCATGATTACAAAGTGTTGTCTCATGCAACACCATTTTTTGTAATGCTCACCCAGTCATAGTTTTGTAGTAGTTAACTAGAGTTCTAGACAGAGACTCCTTGTTTTTTTAGTGATAGGTTTATTTCCTAGAAAGTAGGACACGAAACTATATAAATTGGAAATTTTGATTCATTGTAAGGGTCCACAAATTGATGATTTGAGGTCCAATTAGATATTCTTAGAGATATTTTTATGCGTATTTTATGAGTTTGAGTAGATGTTATGATACATTCTTTGGAGTTAATACAAGAAGTAGCTTATAGATTTATTGGTCTATGTGTATGTGCTATAAATTTATTCTTTGCAATCTAGTAATGTCTATTGTTTGAAATCAATAACTTATTTTGATTTTATGCTTTATTGCTTTATGAATCATATTGCGCACGTAAGTGGTGTATGAAAATTAATGTGATAGAACAATATTGTGGTGGTATTCATTTTCATGAATTTGTGAGGTTGCATGATTCAGAATGTTTATTGGAGGTCCATTATTGAATGCTGGTTTGAATGATATTGATGATATTTAGACCGCAAGGTGCTAATTGCGTAGTTCATTAAGTTGTTATTGTATTCATTCCATTGTTATTTTCTTGTTTCCCTGATCCATCTTTTGCATTTTATTTTGAAAGAGATTATAAACCATAAAAATACAAAAGAATAAATAAGTTAAGCTATTGGAAGTTGTTTCAACCAACAAGCCCCTTTAACAGGTACGACCACATCAACCAATGAGCTACCCATCACTATCGAGAACCGATTATAGAGACCTTGGAGTGGTTTGTTCCCAAAAACTTATCACTTTTTAGGAGAGGTGGGGAGTATTCAAATAAACTACATGACTATTGGTGAGTGTGTCAAAACACCCATCAATAGGTTACTAATGTTTTGTATGTGCCAGGACTTACCAAAAATCTTCTTTCTGTTACTCAGTTTCTTGATTATAACCATAGGATTGAATTTTATTTAACAAAGGATAAAAAGGCCTGTCTTATCATAGATAGGTCTAAAAATGATAAGGTTGTTGCAAGTGCTACTGAAGTTGGTAGAATGTTTAGGCTTGATACAATTGCTCATATCAAGCTTTAGTGACTAAGGACAATGATCTTTCCATGATTTGACATCATAGATTTGGTCACTTAAGCACTAGTTCTTTGCTAAAACTTTGTAAGAATAACATGGTTAAAGGGCTTCCTTCACTTGAGAAGTCGTGTGTTGTTTGTTCTAGCTATATTGCTGGAAAATAACACAGAGCACCCTTCTATCATAGTGAGCATCGTGCAAGACAACCTTTGTAGCTGATGCATACTGATCTTGTGGTCCGATGCCACATAGTCACAATGGGTACAAGTACTTTCAACTTTTTGTTGATGATCATACAAGGAAAATGTGGGTATATTGCTTGCAACATAAAGATGAAGCTCTTTTATATTTCAAAGAGTTTCACGGTCAGGTGGAGAAAGATAAATCATTGTATTCATGCCCTCTTCTCAGATTGAGGGGGGAATACATCAACACCAAATTCTCCACATATCTGAAGGAAAATGACATTCAACATCAACTGACTGCAACACACACACCCCAGCAAAATGGTGTTGCAGAATAGAGAAATCACATCATCGTGGAGATGGTCCATAGTATATTGATAGATTCACAGCTAGAGCGTGCATAGTGGGCTGAAGTTGTACACACTGCAATTTATGTTTTGAATTGTGCTCCAACCAAAGCCCTTAATGGCATTACTCTAGAAGAAGCATGGGCAGGGGTGAAGCCTTCTATCTCACATCTCCATGTTTTTGGATGCGCTGCCTATATGCACATTACTAAACAAAAGAGAAAAAATCTTGATGAAAAATCCATGAAATGTATACTTTTTGGCTATAGTAGCGAGTCTAAGGCATATCGCCTTATGGATCCTAATACAAAGAAGATATATATTAGTAGGGATGTAATCTTTGGTGAGAAGAATGATGTAATTTCTCCTCCTACATCTTCACGTACTGAAGATAGTGCTCTTATATTCAACATAGATGGTAAAAATGATGGGAATGTTGATAGTCAATCATCACCCATCAATGTCACAAAACCATTGATAAAATGGTATATTAGTATCATTCGAGATGCAAAGATAGATAGAGTTCCAAACACTTCAAATTTAGGTTCGAGGACTCACAACATGACTCATAATAAGTTAAACTTTGCACTAATGACTTCAGTTGTTGAAAATTTTGAGTCATCTACTTTTTAGGAGGCGCTTAAATCAAAGCCTTGGAAAGAGGCTATGGATGCAGAGCATCAATCTATGATGAAAAACAACACTTGGGAGCTTGTTGATCTATCACCTGGTAAGAAAGCAATTGGTTGTAAATGGATTTTTCAAACTAAGTATAAAGCAGATGGTAGTATAGATAAACATAAGGCTAGACTTATAGCCAAGGGTTATGCCTAGAAAGAAGGGATAGACTATGAGGAAACATTTTCTCCCACTGCAAAGATAAAAACCATTAGAATGATTTTTGCTTTAGCTGCCCAATTTGGGTAGAAATTTTACCAAATGGATGTAAAAAGTGCCTTTATTAATGGAGACCTTAAGGAAGAGGTCTATATGACCCAATGAGAGGAATATGTTGTACTCGATAAAGAAGAAAAGGTGTGCAAATTTGTAAAATCTCTATATGGTCTCAAACAGGCCCCTAGAGCCTGGTATATCAAAATTGATGAGCATTTGCTTAAACATGGGTTCATTAGGCATCCATATGATCCAAATCTCTACCTCAAGGATCAAGGGGGGGATATTATGATCATTAATGTATATGTTGATGACTTAGTCATCACAAGCAGCTCAGAACAAATAGTTGAGTCTACCAAAAATGATCTCAAGAAGGTTTTTGATATGACGAATTTAGGGCTCCTGTATTATTATCTTGGCTTAGAAGTATGGCAAACACATCACCATATATTTGTGTCACAGAGAAAATACACCAAGACACTACTTGAGAAGTTCATAATGATAGATTCCAAACCCATGTATACACCCATGCAATCATGTTTGCAGTTATCTACATCTAATACATCATCTTAGGTGAATGCAACTCTCTATTGTCAGATGATTGGAAGTTTGATTTACATGACTTATACCAGACTAGACATTAGTTTTGCTGTTAATTATCTATCAATATTCATGCAAGAACCAAAAATGTCACATTGGAACGCAACAAAAAGGGTCTTAAGGTATATTCATGGTATAATGGATCATGGATTGAAATATAAAAATAATGATCAATTCTTCTTGACAGGGTATATAGATGCTGATTATGCAGATTCGGTTGATAATAGGAAATCCACATCTGGATTTGTTTTCTTCTTGGGTTCTAGTCCTATTTCTTGGGGAAGTAAGAAGCAAGCCACCGTTGCTCATTCTTCAACAAAAGTAGAGTATTGTGCAGCAAGTGCAGTAGTGTGTGAAGCAGTTTGGCTACATTGCATACTAGAAAGATTGGGTATACCTCAAAATCATCCTACCATGCTCTACTGTGATAATCAGAGTGTTCTCATAGATTGTTCATAATCTAGTGTTTCATGAGAGTACCAAGCATATTGAAGTTGACTGCCACTTCATAGGAGAATATGTTCAACAAAACAACATTCAACTCCAATTCTGCTCAACTCAGGAACAACGTGCTAATATATTCACCAAGCCTCTTGCACGAGTAAAATTTGAAAGTTTCCTTGATTCTCTCATTAGTACTTTAAAGTAGTGATGTAATAAGGGGGCAATGTTGGGTAGTCCATCATTCACTCCATGCACATAGTTTGTTTCTATTTGTTTTGATTTGTTATTGTCTTGTAGTGTATTTAGGAATTGATCAGGTAATTTGTTGAGCCCATCACTACTGGAAAACACATGGGTTATCCCCTTATCGTATTTGTATAAATACATGATTACAATATAAAGTATCTCAATTCGATTTCTCTGAAACGCAATCTCTGATACACACCGTGTATTTCACTCAAATTTTCATGATCTGCACTTCCTTCCCTAATATCTTGGGCCTCTGATGTCCAGAACTAGTGCGCTCAATGCCCTCGTCCTCTTCAAAAGGGCTCATTTTTGGGCCTCATAACAGTTAGATGATTTGAGCGGGAACATAGATCCCATGTTGGGTCATGTTGCAAAATTAATTTGTTTTTCGACTAGCATGTATAAAAGGAGGTCTACCCCTCTCATTTTGACATCAAGCATTATCAATTCGGAAAATTCAAGTACTCAATTACATCTATCAAATCTGGGTGAGCAAGTAATCAATCTTCTTTTAAGCATTGGGGTAGAAACAAAGTCAAGATTCAAGCATTGGAGATGGCATTCATCATTTATGTTTTATGAAGACTATCTACATGAAACCCTAATTCCTTGTGAAGACAAACAAAACTTCATAAATAGGTATAACATTAGTGTTTCAAACATTTTCAACATTACCCTCAAAAGGAAATCATTTCCATTATAGTACTTCATTTATATTTCAATTCTATTTCATGGTTAATTTCAAAACCGAGGTTTGACCTACAACAAACCCCTATTCCCAACCATTTTTTGCTTCTCTACTCTGTGCAGGAACATGTACAAAGCTATAATTTTTGGGATCAACTTTATTCACAAAGATGAACAGGATCCCCTTTGGATGACGAAAAGTTCAGAGGACCAGAGAACGACGAGTATTCTGATCCCGACAATTCAAGTCAACCTTCTTGGAACAGATTCAAACACTCACATATTGCTTTAAGATCCAGGTTCGTAGCTCATTTGTTCACTGTGGCTCACTATTTATGCATAATTACTTCAATTTACACACATTTACCTTAATTTTAGCATTATTAATTAAATCAATTCAATTTGAAGGGAAATAAGAGGCACATCTAAAACCCCTATAATTTCATTAGAATCTAGATCTACTAGGTTTAGATCTATCAAATTCCTATCTTTCCCTAATGTAATGGTCCTTAAGTAAATATTATTGATTTTACTACATTATTGGGTGAAACCCTAATTTTTCACCCCTTTACATTTTGGTGAACCCAACATCTTACAATTTTTTTATTTATTTATATTCTCAAATCTGATTGTTCATGCATTTTAAATTTAAATTTACATTTACATGTTTAATTTTCAATTGAATTACATAAAGTTAGAGGTTAAATTCATTAAAACCATAATTTTTAAATTTAAAATTGAACTTGTGGGTTGCCGAATTTGGATTAATTATTTCAGATTTGATTATTTATGCAATTTTAAATTAAAATTTGCATTCAGATCTTATTTTCAATTGAATTACATAAATTTAGAGGTTAAATTCACAAAAAGCCTGATTTATAGTTATACAAATTTACTTGTGGGTTGCATAATTTCTCAAATTTATTTTCAGATCCGATCTTTATGATATGATATGTTATGATCTAGATGCATTTATCTTTCAAATTCACAAATCAAATTGCTTAATTAATTGGTTAATCAATCACTTTTATAAAATTTTGCATTGTTTAATCATAATTTTTCAATTTCAAATTCAAATTTCCCTCCTTTGTGCATGAGTTTTGTTACTATTAGTCCTACCTACAATATTCTCTTGAGAAGTTGTAGAATTAAGGCTTCACAAGGTTTAATTACTAAGGATATGGAACCTAATTTGGATGACTTGTTCCATGAGAATGTTGGTGGTTCCTCTAACCCAACAAATGTTGTCATTTATCCTCATTCTTATCATAATTCTAATGATGTGGATGAATCACTAACTAGGGTTTCTATTGACCAATTGGAGAAGATTGATAATGAATTTGAAAATCTTCAACAATGGATGAGTCAACAATACTCATAAAGTGAGGCAATCCCATTGATTGACGGTTAATAAATAATAGTTCAAAGTGATAAAATTGGTATTGATTTGTTTTGTGGCCTTGCTCATATTGTTGACACTAATATCATGTATATCAAAGGTTGTGCCGAAGTCCTTGGTTCCACTCAAACCACTAGTCAAGTCAATCATTCCATTCCTATGCCTACATCCTTTCCTAGTGTGCCTACATTCACATATTCTATCGTGACTACATCCATGCAAAATGTTAATCCTACACATGTTAGTCAAGGGGGAAACCCTGTTAATAAAAACTCTTTTATACCTCCTTCCACGAGTCTTCCATTTGTGTCCCAATCATCTCCGATACCTACATATCATAGTTTTCCACCTCCTTATTCTCAACCTCAACCTACATACAAAAATGTTACTCCTCCATCACAATCTAATATGTCCGATTTAAATCCATCCACCAAAGAAATCATCAATAACTTAGCCCAAATTGTTTCATCCCTAAAAGGCTACATTACCCAATCCAAGTTTAATGTGCCCACATTTGATGTAGCAAGCCCATTATTCGATGACATTGTCCATGCTATCCTTATGAAAGTCCCTCAATTGGAGCTTTACAATGGAAAAAGAGATCCCTTGACTCATGTGAAAAAAATTCAAACTTTGTGTAGTGACTTCACTCATGATCAAAGACTTGTGGCTAAATTGTTTACTCGAATCTTTAGGGATAAAGCTTTGCAATGGTATTGTTCTTTTCCTCCTTATTCTATTACATAATTTCGACAATTAGCTAATGCTTTCATTCAATAATTTCACAATAATATTGGTCCTAAGATTACCTTGACTGATTTGATTCATTTTAAGCAAGGTGTTAAAGAATAAGTGAATGATTTTATTGGTAGATATAAACTTTTATATTCTCAAATTTCCAATCCTATGCTTGATCAAGATGTTGAAATGAATTTTATTTTTTATTTGCAAAAAGACATTAGGGATAAGCTTCTCTTTTCCAAGTTTACTTCCTTTACGCAGTTGTGTGTAGTGCTTCATAATTACACCATGATTATTAGCTTCAAGCGAGTCAATTTTAATCATCTCCTTCAATGGCTCTGGTTGATAAGAATAAAAGTGCTCAACAATATTTTGTGAAGTTTAAACCAAACAAGGAATACATCAAGATCAACGACAACATAAAAACTCAAGTGGCAACCATGACATCAGGTGTGGCCCTTTTATCCAAATACTTTAAAAAATAATTTACTCCTCTTTCTGAGTCTTTGCATAGAATAACATGTTCCCTCCTTCCATTGTGTTTGTGGTTCCACTTCCTTTCGGGGATGAGGTCAATTCAATACAAATATTCATGATATACATTATTTATCATAAGAGCATACTGACACCATAGTTATTGGATCCCTTATGTGTTTTATGTTTTGTGACCATTATCCTTTGATTTGTCTTTTATTGGGGGAATATCATTGTAGTAACGTGATTGTCTTTGGATGCATGCTACCTTAAAGAAATTGCTCTCGATAAGGCATATGAAATCACTTTAACATGGGGGCATACACTTTGTTCAATGTTTCACTTTATGCACACACTATCACATTTTTTGAAACTCAAGTTACTTTGCAAACTGAGTCTTTTCCTTCGTAATTTGGTATTTTTCTTTTTCATGCATCATAGTAAGTGAACCTTACTAGGCTAGTATTCATGATTCTCTCTCTCTTTTCTATCTTATGATGTCCCTTTTATCTTGATATTGATGTAGTGAGATCTTAAAGTCCCTTGGGGGCTTACTATGTCTTGTCTCTTTGATATCTTGATGAAAGTTTTCAATGCAAACCTTTGTACTTTACCAAGAGTATGCTTAGTCTCATACTCCCAATAAAGTGGGGGCTAAATGTAGCATCCTAAATTGAACTCCCTTAGAATTTTTTACTCACTTGGGCCCTCACCTTGGCATTCATCCCCTAAGGCCGATTGAAGCCCTAATTATGCTCACACCATGTATTTCACTCAAATTTTCATGATCTGCACTTCCTTCCCCAAGATCCTGGGCCTCTAATGTCCACGACCCTAGTGCTCTTCAAAAGGGCCCATTTTGGGGCCTCATAAGGGTAACATGATTTGAGCGGGAACCTAGATCCCATGTTAGCTTATGTTGGTAAATTAATTTATTTTTGACTAGCATGTATAAAAGGAGGTCTACACCTCTCATTTTGACATCAAGCATTATCAATCTAGAAAATTCAAGATCTCAATTACATCCAACAAATCCAAGTGAGCAAGCAATCAATCTTCTTTCAAGCATTGGAGCAAAAGTAAAGTCAAGATTCAAGCATTGGAGATGACATTCATGTTATATGTTTTATGAAAACTATCTACATGAAACCCTAATTCCTTGTGAAGACAAACAAAACTTCATAAGGAGGTATAACATTAGTGTTTCAAACATTTTTAGCATTTCCCTAAAAAAAAAAATCATTTCCATTACAGTACTTTATTTACATTTCAATTATATTTCGTGGTTAATTCTTAAACCGAGGTTTGACCTAAGGAAAACCCTATTACCAACCATTTTCCCTTGTCTATCGTGTGTAGGAACAAGTACATAGATGTAATTTTTCAGAATCCACATTATTCACAGAGAAAAACAAGTTCCCCTTTAGACGACAAAGGTTTAGAGGACTAGAGCGACATGCATTTTGGTCTTGATAATTTAGGTCGACCTTTTGGGAATAGATCCGAACACTCGCATATTGCTTAGATCTAGGTTTGTAGCCCAGTTTGTCGATTGTAGGACACTGTTTATGCATAATTACTTCAATTTAAACACAGTTACCCTAATTTCAACATTATTAATTAAACCAATTCAATTTAAAGAGAAAGAAGAGGCACATCTAAAACCCTTGGAATCTGATCAAAATCTAGATCTATCAAATTCCTATCTTTCCCTAATGTAATGGTCCCTAAGTAAAAATTAGTGGTTTTACTACATTATTGGGTGAAACCATAATTTTTCACCCCTTTTACAAAAATATATTTATGAAAACAATAAATTAAAAGTTTTACAAGGTTGATGACACCTAAATCCTAACACTTGGTCGATTGTCCTCCCTATATACAATGGACCCGAGGTCCCCTTCCTCAGTGAAGTGACAAGTGAAAATGTTGTTGCATAGTGTCACAAAACTCATTGGGGCTTGAACTTTTTCAAAAATAACATTGATGTTTCTAATGGAAGCATTATGGACTTGTATTTTCCCTTAGTGATCTGTATGAAGGATGACTAATGTAAGTTTTCCAAGCTTTCTATTATCTCTTTTTTTATTATCAAAGTTGATGTTCATATAGTGAATGCAAAAGCTCATATATTGTTTATAGTTGTGTGTATTTTGCATATATGATATAAGCTAGAATAAGCCAAATGAATGTTGTTGCCTCTATGAGAAGACCAATTTTATGTTGTAATAGAAAGGACCTCCAATGTGAACACTAATTTTATAAATTTTTGTTTCAAATTAATATATAAGATATGACTTGCTTAAGCCTTTTCTGAATTAAAAAAAAAAGTTTAATCAATCAAATATTAGTAAAATTATTTTTTGAGAGTGAAAAAAGTATTTATACATTTACTTATGATGGAATCATTGAAACATAAAAGAGATGTATCAAAATATGTTGAAGCTATGAAATATATTTAAAGCCTTTAATAATACAAGTTAGACTTGCAAAATATAGAAGATGAGATAAATGAACATCATAAAAGCCTATAAAATTGATCCTTTGTGAAAAAAGTGTACATTGGAACATAATGCACATGTTAGAAATGTAGGTTAGAAACACATGTTAAGTACAATTGTTGAGATATATGCATATACATTGAAATATAAGATTGAAATATAAGGTACAAATGCCAAACTAAAGAAAAAAATAGCTAATAACACAATAAAAATATTAGTAACAATGTGGGTCCCACCAAGATCTTCAAAGTTGTTTGTCTAAAAATTTGAGCATAAGAGAACAAGCTAAATAATGTAACCTATTATCCCCAGTACAAATGTAAAACTTAGATTAGTGGATTAATTAAATGAGTTAATTAATTTTATTTCATAAATAGAAGGTGGATGAAAAAAAATAAAAAATTAATTAAACATATTTATCTTATTTATTTAATTTTTAGAAAGGAGTTGGGAGAACTTGGAAAAATACATATTTAGTTTTATTTATCTAAAATGGACATTAAAAGAAGGATGATTAAGGGTTTGTGGATAGAAACGAGATTTATTAAATAGTGAATTTACTAATTAAATAGTAAAATACTATTTAATTAATAACATGAGGAAGATTGGATAGTTATATGAATAAATAGTAATTTATTTAATCAATTATAAAAGAAATGATCAAATTATTAGGTGTCTATAGATTTTATACAAAATTACACTATTTATCAATATGATAGATAATATAAAATTAAAAAATCAACTTTATATAAAATTAAACTAATTAACAATGTATCTATACATTAAAATATCTTTTCTTAAAATACAAAACTAAATAAAAAAAAATGATATGGATATAAAATTTTTAACATTACAAATAACAAGTAAATATTAAGAGATAATGTCTTTATTGTGTTAAAGATTTTTGAATCAACATTTTAGATTTTTTGAGCTGTTTTCATGGTGATGATAGACTTTGAAGTGTAATTCATAAATAATAATTCAAAATTCTTTAACACAATTTAATCCAAAAACGTCATTATCTCTTGATATAATGAATTGTAAAAATATCTTCACTCATCAAACTATTAATTTTTCTAATTTAAAATTAATAAATAAACCTATAACATTTGAATACAAGCTAAACAACTAAAATCTAATTTATTACTTTCAAGATTTTCTTAATTGAATCAACTTCTTTCACTTATGTCTTTTGCAGGTTCTTTTAAATAAATGAAAGAATTATTATTTTTAAATTTGAAAAAAAAAAAAAAAGTTTTTTTAAAATAAAAAAAAACAAACAATTTTTATGTATTGAAAGATTCAACAACATGACTTTGGTGTTGCACTCCATAATCGTACAAACTCTGCCCACCTACCCAGATTTTGGCCTAAAATATAACCATTTTCACAATTGATGACAAAAATTTCATCAAGGCAACAACTACAGTACGGGATTCTCCATATAACTACTTGTACAATTAAAAACACCATTTTGCGATGACAAAGCTGACGGTCTTCCTTGCCTGTCAGACATTGTTTTTGTTTTATTATTATAATCCCGTCTCCTATTATTCACACAGTTTTCCTAAATTTTTGGGCGTATTTTAAGGGAAAAATCACGAGCATACGGCCATGCCAACCATTATTGTGACTTTATACGTAAAATGCTCTTCATGATGACGTCATAGGATTAAGGGGTCAATGAAAGTTGTAATCCCTAGATATCCTAAAAGTAGAACTTCCCTCCCCCAACGCCATCATTACCCTACCCATGCTCACTCCAACTAATTCTAATATAGGACAAATATAGTATATATACATTGGTTCATTTCCAATATAAGAAACTAATTGTACAAAGGAAAGTGGGCAATGTCTATTCAGCATTTTTTTAATATATTTTTTTATGAGAATTATTATTAATTAAAGTTGAAGTGTATTGTTAACGAGATTTTAATAATTGATAATCAATTGTGTTAATTATGTATTGAGAATGTCGAATAGTCAAGGATGTAATAAAAAATTCACATGATCAAATAGAGAAAATATAAAGCAATAAGAATGGATCTCTTTTTTAACTTATAAATAGTTCAGAAAGGAAATTAACTGTCAACCTCGAGTAAAAAGGAAAAGAAAACAACATTACGTTATAAAATCTTTTTATAGGATAAATGTATAAATTTATGTAAGAAATGTAAATAAATAAAATGTTTAAAAGTAGATAAGATGATAAACGATATGTAGTTAGAAATTGTGACATGTATTGAATGATGGTTCCTTTATAATATAGAAAGTAAAGTTTGAATAAATTTTTGGAATGACACATGTATTGATTTGGATTAGTCTTATGAATATAGATTTGATATGTAATTATGGGTTTGACTCACCTCGATGGGTTCTTATTGGTTTACATGTGGATGGGCTACTACTCTCGTCAAGTCATGAAAGGATATTGATTCAACAAGTAGGTAGAAGATTGAGGGCAACAATTTTAAATAGAAAAGATGTCCTAGATTCTTGTGCGATGTAAATTCCCTAATGAATACTCCTAATAATATGTGCATACAATAATCATAGCTCTTAGAAGCAAGAGATATAAGTGATGTTAGATATGACGTCTAAGATGAATTAGGGTGATCCTTTTATAAATAACAACAAGAGTCACAAATGAAATATTTCCTACCTTGAGTTAGCACACATTGGTCATAAGGATAGATTAATTCAACACAAATTGGAGTTTGAATTATAAAAGAAAAAGGTCACTTGCTCAAGTGCAAAATGATCATGCAATCACTTTTGTGGATATAGATTTGACTCAAGACAAGAAAGGGTTGAGAATAAGGATTGTGATTGATTCTAGAAAATGTGTAAGAATTGATAAGGATGAATGTATGCCCACTCTTAAATAAAAACGTGTCATTTGTATGCTTAGCATTAGACAAAGGTTACTCAAGTTGAAATGGGCCCAAAGCATAAGAGAAAAGAGTATCATTATGAATTTTTCACCATTTTAATTTTTTTCCGCACTTTGACGTGCATGTGAAATTTCACGAGAATTCTTGAAAATATAAGAAGGCACTGTTGACAGGTGTTTTGAAACACTCACCAACAGTCAGGTAGAATATGAAATGTATACCGCCTCTCTTGAAAAGCAATCAATCTTGAAAGACCAATTACTCCAAGGTCTTTATAGTCGGGTCATGACGTTGTTGGATCACTCAATGGCTGTTGCGATTGTACCTGCCAAGGGGCCTGTTGGTTGTAACTACTTACTTTGAATTACCTATTTTTTGTATTTTTTCAATTTTAACTTAACTCAAAAGAAATATCAAAAGATCGATCAGGGTAGTAGGAAATAACAATAACAACTCAGTGAGCTACACAGTCAATGGATCACAACGAGATATTATCAATAACATCTAATCAGCATTCAAAAGGAATGTTCTAGCAAATATGCGAAGTCAGAAAACCCACACATAAACGGAAATGAATGTCACCAGATCATATACTTACCCTACCATTTCATCCTCATACACCATTAACATGCATAATATGATTTAGAAAATAATAAAGCTAAAGAACAAGTTGCTGATTAAAATAAAAGAAGATACCCGACTATGAAGAACAATAACCAAGGAGAACATGTATTGTAGATCAGGCAATCCACAAGATGCTTTTTGTATTAATGTTTGTAAAATGAATAACAAAATCTTTAAGAGTTCATAAGAAAATGCATAAAACTAAATTCTTTAGCTAAATGGCCTTGAATCATCAATTTGCGGGCCTTTACAATGGCCCAAATTCTACAATTTATAGAGTTTTTTCCTACATCCTAGGAGAGAATCATGCCTATAATTAAGGATTACAAAATGGGAGGAGTTGCAATCGACATGCAAGTCGCTACCTGGGAACTCTAGTTAAGTGCTACTAAACTAGTACTCAATATTCACTTCCAAAACGGTGCTCCAACATCAAGAACTTTGAATCATGCAAAACTGATGCTCAAAAAACAAGTATGAGATGCAACTCCAGTTGACAGCTCAGTTGTGGTGGCGGTGATAGTGCTCTAGCATGCATTAGGCCTTTTACAACTACTTATTCATCTTTCACTTCTTCTTATAGTTCTGATAATTATTGATGAAGTACTCCAAGGAAGCGGTAGGTGGGTCAGCAATGTAACTTATCCCGAATTTAGATACTCTAAGTATCTCCTTTATACTCTCCGACTTGTTGACCATTTGATCCATTACTATCTCAGCTCCTTGACACTGGAAAATTACATACATATATCTATTCATTGTGTCCACAGTAAACTCTGCAGTATCTACAAAATGATTAGCAACATAAGAATCCCACTTGCTGAGTATAGCCTCTTGATGCAATTCCCCATTTTGCTTGAGGTTGTGGCCATGTCTTCCCAACAATTTAGCCAAGAACTGCTCATATTGTTTGAATGCATCAAGGAGTGGAGGATGTTCCTGGAGAACCTTGATACGGCTTTGCTCCATTATTTCTATCTTCAGATGTAAAATATCTATATATGATTGCAATCTATCAATAGTCTCTCCTCCCAAAAGGTCCTCCTTTGCAACCAGATCTTCTTTTAATCCTCTGATTTTATTTAGAATCTTATGCTATTTGGAAAACTGAAGAAGTTGTTGTTCCCATTGTGTGGAACAGTAAATAAGAGCATTTTCATTAAAATGTGCTTCTTCAACAATTTTCATTCTATTTTGCAAGAACAATTTAACTTTATTCAACCGATCTTTTGCCCAAGTCTTAACTGTTGTGGCCACTTTCCTCATTTCATACAATGCCTTAATATCACCCTGTAGGAACGATGAAGTAGATGGCAAAGCATCGTCGGTTCTAGAATCAAGAGGCTTGGATATCTCCATGATTAGCTACTTATATTGCCTCAATTGTGCCTTGACCTCTGCTTTGGTTTTATATTCCTTCTCCATTCTTGTTTGAACAATAGAAGTCATGGCAACTAGAGTGTAAATCTCCCCCCACTTGGTCTGTCTACCCAAATTAACTTTTGATACTTGGTACCTAGGGGTGGCTTGAGAGGTTTTCTTAGAATCTTGAACCAGTGTTGCTATGCTAGCAATTACATCTCCCGAGTCTATCTTTGATAGATGGTGAATTGTTCTTGCTCTCTTTGCTCTTCTTGGAGACTTGGTAATTACATCCTACAAAGCTATATTCGGGAGGATGACCTTTTCCTTCTTCTTGAAGGTAAAACTTAACCATTGAGGCATAATGTCATCTTGTTCCTCTCCCTGCACCGTTACCTCTGCAGTAATCCTGTGAGCTTCTATATTTTGTTCCTTCTCTTCTTCTTGGTGCTCTTCATCTTGTTGTTCTTCTTGCTGCTCCTGCTGATCTGGAGGAGTTGGCGGCCTTTGTTGGAATTGAGCAACTTGTTGAGAAAGATTAGCTTGCAGTACCTATGTGGGTTGCTATTTCTTTGCTATCTCTTCCAACTTTTCTGAAGCTTCTTCAAATAATTATTTTGTTTCTTCTGCCTACCTTTGCCCATCTTCTTTTCTCTAGCAACACTTGGCCGGATCTGAAAATTGAGCTGTTGTTTTGTTCTTTCCACCACCTTTTCAATAACAACATTAATGTCAACTTCTTTTGGATTTGACCATCTAACAGGAGTGAGAGGCCTTTTATCGATCCCGTTCTCTTTGAATACCAGATCCAACAATTCTCTAACATCTCTCAACTCTTTTGAAAGATTTGTTTCAATATCAAAATCCCTAATTTGGGGCATTGTCAACCTACAATATCCTTTTTCTTTGGCCTCAAAGCTATCATGTAAATTAGCCCAAAAATCTTCTAAAGCTGGCTTGTGACCCTTGTAAGAGATATGCATCATTTGTTTTAGTTTACCATATGGGTCATATATTTCTCTTGAATAATTTAACTCTTTTAGGCTCAAATCCTGAAGTTCTTGTTCTATTGCCTTAGCTACCTATATATTAGGACATGTATAATGTTCTAGAGAAACATGCAAAGTAATTCTAGTCTTATGCTTCAATGTTAGCAATGCCTGTAGACCAACTATAAGATTTTTTTTTTCCTTAAACATGATAAGAGTGTTTTCCAAACAAATATAAGAGGAAGTTAAAGGGGGCTATAGAAATCTACAACCACCCTTCTAATCTCAACTGCGATGAGGGGTGGAACCTAAGCCCATCTTGGCACCCTCTTCTTTCCTCCTTAAACACCACTATCTGCCCCCCTCCTTGACCAATTTGTTCGCCCCCTCCCCCCCTTACTCTGCTCCTTCCCTTTCTTTGGGACCCTCCTTTCCCCTTCTCATCCCCTTCTTCTGCCTATTCTTTTGGTGTGGTCTTTCTTCTTATCCTTTCTCCTTTTTTTCTCTCTTTATTTTTTTTCCTTTTCTTTTCAATATCTTTTTCGATTTTCTTTCTTTTGTAGGTTTGTCATTTTTCTCTAGTTTTAGGCTTTGTATATGTATATATATATATATATACATATATATACATATATATACATGTATATATATGTATGTATATATATGTATATATATACATACATATATATATGTATATATATGTATAAATATATATGTATATACATATATATATATATATGTATATACATATATATATATATGTATATATACATATATATTTATACATATATATACATATATATATGTATGTATATATATACATATACAAATACACACACACACACACACACACACACACACACACACACACACACACACACACACACATATATATACATATACATATTGTAAAGTGGAAAATTGAACCCTAGTGACTCCCCACCTAGGAGAGAGAAAGGAAGTCACTAGGATGATTTTCACTTGGAGGAACTCTACATTCAAAAGAGGGGCTTGAATCCACTAGATCCAAATCCAAGGTAAACAAGGATGTGAATTCTAAGTGGATTGCAAGTGTTGGATTGTAATTTACCATCTTTTGTAAATGTGAAAGTTGACTTGTTGACTATGTGGAAAAGAGAGACAAAATGAGTGAAATGAGGAGCTACCGATTCGGGATCACACTATAACTTCAGATCTGAGCTAACTAGACTGATATGGATCTGCCTTGCAAATTTGGAGAAAAGTCGTTGGGACCGTGGCGAGAGTGTACATGGTCCTCCACAAAATCTGTGAAATGAAAAAGGTTCTTCCGTCTCTACAAATGAAGCCCAAACCTGCAATTATAGCTGCACACCTGCAACCTACACATAGAAAAAAGAGGAAAAGGGGTTGTGGATAGGGGTTTGCCTCAGTCAAACCTCAGTTGAGGAATCAACCTTGAAAGAAAGTAATTGCAAATGCTTGAATGTAAACAATGAAAATGTATACCTTGTAGATCTACAACTTGTTGATGATGATTGCTTTGCTTCTTGAATGTAATCACAAGTGTTGCATGGAATGGAATGTAACATGACAAAACCCTAACACACACACATTCTTGCAAATGAATGTTGAAATATTGCTCCAATAGATGAATGAAGAAGACTTGAATGCTTGAATTCTTGATGATGTATATCTTCGCCTATGCTTTTTTATCTAACTTCTACTTCCAATTCTTTCTTATCTCATTCCTGCTTATGCAAATGAGAAAACCAACTTCCTTTTTATACATGCCTCAGAAGATTAATTCATCTCACCAAAGGCCGACATCGGGGAGATTTGGGATCTTGAAGTGCAGATAGGGCCAGGGGGACCTATCTTGGGGCCACCCTAAGAGGGTGGGATAGAGGAACCACACCACTGTCCTACCCTATCTTGAGGCTTGGACAGGGTCCTGAGGCTACCTCAAGGCTGAAATAGGAAGGGGTCAATAGGTGAAAATGCAAAAAGAGGTCTTGGCTAGGAAGGAGGATGTCATCACCAAGGTGAGGACCTCAAATGTGGTTAAAATTGCAGGAGGCACAATTTTTTGACATTACATTTAGCCCCCACTTTAGCGGGAGTATGGCTTATGCCAATACTGTCGATAAAGTAGAAGAAAAGAGAGATGAAGATGAGAGATGCATAGAAAGATCACAAGGAGTATAAGATTTCACTAATCTCGAGGAACCAAGCCCCCAATCTTAGGATCTTAACTCACTCAAACATATGCAAGAGCACACAAAATAAAAAGGAGAAAGATGCACAAAACAAACAAAAAAAAGTGCAAAAGACACACGACAAAAACAAGACACAAGATGACAAACCAACTAGCCGAAGAGACCTCGATCCTTAGATGTCTCAACAACTAATCAAGACACAAAGACCAATTCCATCACATAAACACAAGAAATCACATAAAAGAGAAAAACTGACATCATCCATGAACCATCAATAGAAAAACTATGGGTTCATGAGAGGAAGAAGAGAGAGATCATGAATACACACTTTGGTGATCCATGAGAAGAAAAGAAAACAAGAGAGAAACCATGGACATCTCGCCCCTAAAACTTAGGTGATCCATGGAGAGAAGGACATGGAAATCTAGCCCCCAGAGCCTGTCTGGGTGATCCGTGTAAGGGAGTAGAGTGGGAACATTGTTAGTTCCACCCAACCTCAAGCGTGTGTGTGTACAATTGAGGTTCAAAGCGCCTCATAGGAGTCTATGCCCGAGTACGCTACAACCTGTATAGAATATATAGTACAAGTGTCAATAAAGGAGTGATATCTCGCTCTAAGAGTTTGTGCTTTGGTTCTGAGAATGACCCACTATACAAGAAAAGAAGAAGTGAAGACATATCGCTCTAAAGTTTGTGCTCTGGTTCCGAGAATGACCCACTGTACAAGAGAAAAGTGACGACATCTTTCTCTAAGAGGCTTCCCTCTAGTTCCAAGATTGTCCACTTTATAGGAAAAGTGATGACACCTTGCTCTAAGAGGCTGCCCTCTGGTTCCAAGAATGTCCCACTGTACAATGCATAAGAGAAGTATAGTACAAAGGAGCAGTGTGGGTGGCCCCCCCTTAAGATGTCAACATAGGTTGATGTTGATATCTTAAGGAAAGTAGAACATAGATACCTACCTTCGTCACAAAGAAGATATCCATTATGCAACAATGTCATAAATCCAAACAAGAGAGGGAATACTCTTCAAGCAAAGATAAGATAGTTGAAAAGAGATATATTGTTGTAAGTGTAAAGGTGATCCTTGAAGGAGAAGAGATCTTTGTTCAAAATACATCTACCCCCAAGAGGAGTTGTCTTAGACAAATATAACATCTTCTAGAATGAAGTGCAAAAGAGAGAAAGAATGCAATCCTTCCTCCTATTGCTAGGTGAAAGGGATTCTTGATGAAGGATGATTCACATTTAGCTCCCAGAGGGATGGGTGAATTTATCATAGATGTACATTACCAAGTGTGAAAAGAGGTTGTAGTCATGGACTGACACCTCTTGTATAAGAAAGAACCCTTGAGAAAATAACCAACAATGTCGCACAAGGAATGACATCAAGTAATAAATCTCACACCATCCACACAATAGGGAAAAGTGGATCCTTAGAGAAAGAGAGAGGGAGAGAGATCATTGCCCCCCAAGTATAGGAAAATGAGAATAATTACACATCTTCTAGAGAGATATTGCTCACAAAAGACACACTGTTTCAAGCGAGGAATACATCATAACTAAGGAATAGACATGCACTTGCATGAAGGATAACTCCATTCAAGAAAGGACATCAAGTTATGAATCACACAATAGAAGAGGTAATTTATAAAGAGAGAGAAAGAAGAAGGTTCACAAAAGTTCTCTGAGGAGAGATTGTTCATAATAGACGTATTGTTTCAAGCAAGGAGAAGATCCCACTCACGGAATAGACATGCGTTCACATGAAGGAAAACTCCATGCAAGAAAGGACATCAAGTTTATGAATAATGTACCCCATGAAGAAAACAATGAAACCTAAAAAAGAGGAAAAGAAATATTGTTGCCCCCCAAGCAGAGAAGCAAAAATAAATAGACTATTATGTTGCTCACTAAGTATGATTGCACTTGAAATTGTACCACCATGAATGACAAAGAGCCCCCAATAAGTAGGCTAACTATGCCACATAGTGAGGAGCAACATAATAGAAACTTGAATGTTATTTTAAATGATCATGATGAATATGCCATTCAATGTCAGATGTTATTTTTAACATGCCTAAATCAATTGCAAGATTTGTGTGAAGAGAAAAATTTAGAATATGAAATTTAGGCATCTTAAACTTTCTAGACAAGGTAGGAGTGAAATCTAAAGACCCCTAACCATCCTCTAAGAGTCCTTTTTTAAGCACTTCTTTGGTAGGAGATGGTGTATTTGACTGAATTGAAGAGAGGATTGTAGGAACTAAGAAAGCATATGATGCTTCACTTATGTTCTCATCAATTAACTCATAAGTATATGTGTAAGGCACATCATGATAATCAGGAAGAATTTTTTGTTTCCTAGGAACATGAATGACATTGATTTGATTTTTGTCAGGCTCTTGATTTTTTGGAGAGAAAGCATTATGATGAGAAATAATATCATCCTCTTGTTCTAAGGTATCTTTATGTTCAAGACACTCATTATAAAAAGGATCATCATATGTAATTAATGCTTCATCTTGAAAGGGAAGATCATGAAAAGAAGGTATGGTATCACTAGGATAAGTAGTCATAATATCATCCTCTTGCACCAAATAGTCCTAATGAGGAAGGTACTTTGTAGGAGAAGAACGAACACAATTCTCCAAAGATTCATCTTTAGGAGGGAGATCTTTGAAAGAAGTGTCCATATTCCCTTTTTGCACCAATGTGCCCTCATTAATGAGATTAATGTTGGGAGAGGGTAAATCATAACTATGAATGAAAGGGAGAACTAAATTATCATCATATGCATGAAAGGGAACATCATGAACGTCTTTAATGTAACTCGAAATTGAATTAGCAAAATAAGATAAGAACTCCATATTCATTGATGATCAAACAAGAATAATGTTCACCCCATACATGCCTAGAAAATTTAATAAAGGAGGGAAAATGGAATTTGAAATTTGAATTTGTGTTTAACCTTGGAGGGTGTTAAAATTGATAAAGTATGCCAATTTTCTAGATTTAAGCAGAAAAACACAATCAATTCCGTCTCCTAAAATTTGGGGAAAAAAGATGAGGATCGTGGCGAAAGTGCACACGATCCGACCAACTTTTTTTGAAATTTTTCAGGGATGATAGGTATTATGATATTATTACGGAATCCAAAAAAACAATTGATTTGGAGATGTCTAGATCGGTCAAATTTGCAGTCAAAGGTCAAAAATAGAAAGATCTTAAAAATTAGGTTTTTATGATTTAACCACTGAATTTTCAGAATAAAGAGACAGATTTGAATTGCAATTTTGAAATAGAAATCGGATCTAAAACAAGCAATTAAAATGTTGCACTTCACAAGCTTAATTTCCTCAAAATAAAAAAATTAGTGTTTTTATGCAATTAACCTCTAAAATTTGCAAATAGATCAAACTTGGAAATGAAAATTTGAAATCCAAAGTGCAATTAATCAGATATAATAATGGGAAATCAGAATTAATTTGTAAGACGTCGAGTTCACCAAAATGTAAAGTGGAAAATTGGATCCTAGTGAGTCCCCACCTAGGAGAGAGAAAGGAAGTCACTAGGATGATTTTCACTTGGAGGAACTTTACATTCAAAAGAGGGGCTTGAATCCACTAGATCCAAATCCAAAGGAAAAAAGGATGTGAATTCCAAGTGGATTTGCAAGGGTTGAAGTGTGATTTACCCTCTTTTGTAAATGAGAAAGTTGACTTGTTGACTATGTGGAAAAGAGAGAGAAAATGAGTGAAATGAGGAGCTACTGATTCAGGATCACGTTGTAACTTTGGATATAAGCTAACTAAACTAATACGGATCTGCCCTGCGAATTTGGAGAAAAGTTGTCGGGACCATGGCGGGAGTGTACATGGTCCTCCACAAAATCCGCGAAAAGAAAAGGGTTCTTTCATCTCTACAAATGAAGCCCAAACCTACAATTACAACTGCGCACCTGCAACCTACACACAAAAAAGAGAGGAAAAAGGGTTGTGGATAGGGGTTTGCCTCGAGTCAAACCCCGGTTGAGGAATCAACCTTGAAAGAATGTAATTGCAAATTCTTGAATGTAAACAATGAAAATGTATACCTTGTAGATCTGCAACTTGTTGATGATGATTTATTTGCTTCTTGAATGTAATCACAAGTGTTGCATGGAATGAAATGTAACATGACAAAACCCTAACACACACACATGCTTGCAAATGAATGTTGAAATATTGCTCCAATGGATGAATGAAGAAGACTTGAATGCTTGATGATGTATATCTTCGCCTATGCTTGCTTATCTAACTCCTGCTTCCAATTCCTTCTTATGAAAATGAGAAAACCAACTCCCTTTTTATACATGCCTTAGAAGATTAATTCATCTCACCAAAGGCCGACATCAGGGAGATTTGGGATTCCGAAGTGCAAATAGGGTGGGGGGAACCTATCTTGGGGCCACCCTAAGAGGGTGAGACAGGGGTGCCCCCTGTCCTGCCCTATCTTGGGGCCCAGATAGGGTCCTGAGGCTACCTCAGAGCTCAAATAGGAAGGGGTCAAGGGGTGAAAATGCAAAAAGAGGCCTTGGCTAGGAAGGAGGATGTCGTCACCAAGGTGAGGACCTCAAATATATACATATATATGTATGTATATGTATATATATGTGCGTATATATATACATACATATATATATATATATATATATACATATACATATAGATATAGATACATATACATATACATATACATATACATATACATATGTATGTATGTATGTATGTATGTATATGTATGTATAGGTATTTATACATACATATATGTATGTATAAATACCTATACATACATACATATATATATATATATATACATATATACATATATATATATATACATATATACATATATATGTATGTATGTATGTATGTATGTATGTATGGATGTATGTATAGGTATTTATACATACATTTATGTACATATATGTATATATACATATATGTATACATAAATTTATATATATATACACATATATATACATATATATATATACACATATATATATACACATATATATACATATATTTATATATATATACATATATATATACATAAATTTACATACATATATATATATATATATATATATATATATATATATATATATATATATATATATATATATATATATATACATAAATTTATATATATATAAATAAATATAAATTTTATACTAATCTTAAGTTATGAATTGCATATACAACTCATAACTTAAGATTAGTATAAGATTTATATTTATATTTATATTTATATCAATATAAATATAAATATATAATTCATAACTTAAGATTAGTATAGAATTTTATATTTATATTGACTTATAAATGTGTGCTTCCTCTTTAAATATTTAATAATTTTTTTCTTTCAACTTGACTTTGTTTCTTCTTAGTTTTTATTTGGTTATTTTTTGTATATATATATATATATATATATATATATATATATATATATATATATATATATATATATATATATATATATATATATATATATATATATATATATATATATATATATATATCTTTTTCTTTTAGTTCTTATATCAATATAAAATTCTATACTAATCTTAAGTTATGAATTGTATATACAACTCATAAATTAAGATTAGTTTAAGATTTATATTTATATTTATATAAATATACAATTCATAACTTAAGAGTAGTATAGAATTTTATAATTATATTTGTAGACACCCAAAATTGTCATGTCTAATTAAATAAATATTTTATTTATTTAATTACTTTAGCCTAATTCTTCTATTAATTAAATAAATCCTTATTTATTTAATTAATTCATTTATCCTCTTCTAGCCTTATTTCTCATTTAAATAAATACATTTATTTATTTAAATTATCCTTTTCCTAAATTAAATAAATATGTTATTTATTTAATTGATCCCACTTCTTCTATTAATTAAATAAATCTTTATTTATTTAATTAATTCATTAACCTTTTCCACCTATGACACATGTCATTCATCTCTTAATTCATACACTACCTATCCCTTTCATTATTTTATTATTTTCTCTACCTAACCTCTAATCATAGCGGACCTCTTTTTACACCTCTCAATCTTATCCCTCCATTTCATATAGTGTCTTCTATATAAGGAGATGCTTCATTATCAAACCCTAGCTAATGAACTACTTGATCGATTGACTACACTATGATCCTACTTGCAACCACATTCCATTCTTTGTTGAGCTCTTGTGCACATAAAATCTGAGAGCGAATATATCAAGCAAGATCAATGGAGATAGGAAGAATGGAGATCCAAACCCTATTGGACATGTGATGGTATAATCTTTGTGATTTCATTTGATTTGCATTGTCTTAGGTAATCTTCATATGTTATGGTGGATCATTGTTGTTGTTAGGCTAGGGTTTTGTGGTTGAATTCATTTAGCCTTTCAATATCGTTATTATTGTTATCCATTTTCACCATATACATTTTGGCACGCCCGGTGGGACTCTTGTCCCTTTTGCATTTAACATTTTGGTGTAGATTTTGTGTTTTAAAGTTGCAGATCTGACATTTTCAACAGCATTTTGATATTTTCGCGTTTGCACACTTTCGGATCGCGTTTTTGATTTTCTGGCGCGTCTGCGACATCTAGAATCACGTCTGTGTTCACCAATTTCAAAATTTTGGGTTTTGCATTTAAGGTTTCAGATCTGGTTTATTTTGAGCTAACATTTTCAGATCTAGCTAACGAAATTGGTGCAGCTTGCCTTGAAAGCAAAATCGCTTGGTTGAAGGCCCCTATTTTCACAAAGTCTTTTGGGTTTAAAATTTACCTAACTTGTGTGCTTGCAGGAAGGGGTGATTATTTGAAACAATCCAAACTACTAACAACTCTTTGTTGCAGGTCCTTGGCAAGGGTTTTTGGATTTTTATGGTGTGCTTTGTTTTCATAGACTAGCAAACACTTCAATTGGTGCACTAAAATTGAATCATTGTCTTTTGTGTTTTGAGCAATAGGCTCTTTTTGTTTAATCTTTAGAGGGCCTGTCTTCCCGTGTGGTCATTAGGACTACTAGTGAGAAGAGAACGACCCAAGTGGTAGTGAGGAAAACCCACCTCTTCCGAACCACTATAAACAACTGTATTCATGGTGAAAACTATGGATAACGTGTGCTGATTAGTTCATACTGACACTATGTCTCCCCATAAATCCGTTTGATCAAATTTATTTGATCAGTTGTAGGGCGTAACCCCTACCGGCTGGGAGCCTTTTGTATTTACAGAGCTGAAAGTGCCGCATGTATGGCCACACGAGCATATGCCCTTACTAGCACCTTTTTGTTTTAGAAGCCCAAATCCTTCTAGTTGTTGGGGCAGGAGGTCGGACCTCTGGTAGCGGCCCACACACATACGGTTCTTAGTAGAGATACAAAGTTCGCCACGGGGAGTTTTCATGGGGACTGATGCTTGGCTAACCCAAGAAGTGAGTGCCGAGGGTGGAGCCAGTGAGGTCAAGCATCTAAGTATCTGCTTTGAATAGCGTAGCCTCGGGGGTAAAACCCCATGTGGGATCAACAACTATTGTCTTGGCCAGCCATAAGAATTGTGCTTGACTTATTTTAAACATTCAAAACATTCAAGACCAAACAACAAAACATTGTGTCTTGTGTCTTCAAGTGTATGCAAAACATTTTTTACATCAAACAACACACTTTTCTTGGAGTCATTTTGAAGTCTAGACACTTGCAAACATTGGGTCTTCATCAACATTGTGTCCTCTTGTCACGAAAAATAGTCAGATTTGGTCACAACAAAATGACTTCACATATTGGAAAAATTTGCACAAAAATCTCAGAAACGCTTTTGTGTCTGACATAATAGTGTCTGTGTTGTATAACCGCATCTGTGAAGGGCAGAAACACATCTGTGTTTCCAGAATCAATATTGCAATTTGCACAAAAATCTCAGAAACATGTCTGTGTCTGACATAATAGCGTCTGTGTTGTCTAACCGTGTCTGTGAAGGGCAGAAATGCATCTGTGTTCTGAGAATCAACAGTGCATTTTGCAAAAATTCAGAAGCGCATCTGTGTTGAACAGAACCACGTCTGTGTCAGCAAATCGCATCTGTGCAGTATACAGGCGCGTCTGTGATCAGAATTGAAACAAATTTACAGCAAACAAACATAGTCAGTTTCAAAAGTCTTGAGCCTCCTAGGTCATTTCTCCAGGGTTTCATTTAGCATTCAACCTGTCTTTGGGTCTCACACAGTCCATCATTGCTTCACATCTAACTTTACATTCACAATTGTCTAAACTTGAGTCAAAAGGTCACTTGCTTGTCCTCACTATACTTTGTCAACACACTACATACAACAACACTTTGCTAAGTGGTCCCTCATCAAGGTCTATCACCTTTGGGTCTCATTTGGTCTTACTTAGAGTCAAGGTCAACTTACCTCATCAAGAGAAACTATCCTCTCTTTGGAAGTCACACCTAGTCTACTACATACATACTTGGTCTTACAGTTTGGACATTGCAAGTACACTTCAGATTCATTTACATTCCATCCAACTCTTGGTCTTCCATACTTTTTCCATTTTCCATCTAGTCTCATACATCTTGGTCAATACCTAGTTCATGGTTGAAACCCGTCTTCAAAAATCTAGGAGAGAAACTAAAGAGGCTCAAGAGTTCGCAAACATGAGTGTCTATGAGTATGACAATGATGTCTTTTTCAATACTGATCATAATATATTACCTGACATGGATGCCTATAGAAACATTCCAAATGTTGAGAACATGGACACTACAAACAACAATGATACACGCAATGACAATATGGACAACTTTTCAGTACATTCAGCAGATGTGGAAGAATCCATTGTGAATCCCCATTTCAATCGATTAGTTGAGGAAATAATGAGGAGGGATAGACAATACTTCTTACAAATGATGGCACAAAGCGGAGCCAAAATACCTGATGATTTTGACATGTCTCAAATAATGGAAAATCGACCTTTGCAACAAACTCACTCCAACATGGATCAAAGGAGGCCTAATAGTGGAGGAAATAGAGGACCATATATGGTATCTGAATCACCATCATCTTTGCTTCAAAAACCAGAGGTCCCACATACACATGGTCAAGCATATGATACTCACCTTCGCAGACCATTATGGAAGTCTTATGTAGAGAAATATGCTCAATCACATACCCAGGCTAAGGATCAACCACCAAAGCAATTGGATATTCAAAGGCATGCTCAAAATTTGGACACAAGGAAACCCCGTGTCAAATTTGGGGGCAACACATTAGAACATGACATGCCTGTAGAGTATGGTATACATGCACAAAATAGATATGGTGTTCCTCAACATGAATCTATAGCAAGTGGTCCATATATGCAGCATCACTATAGACCTCCTCCATATGAACATGTGTATGATCAATATCATCCATATATGCAACATGCTCCTCCTCCAATTGGTGCCTCAAACATGGGGTATGGTCCAAGAAGTCGATCTCCACCTAAGAGCAATTTGGAGCAACAAATTAGGGACTTACAAAAGAAAATGGAGGACATAAATACAACAAAGCCAACGTACACAATGAGAGACATATGTCCCTATCCATTTGACAAAAGTATTCCAATGCTTCCATTTCCTACACACTTTGTGACGCCTAAATTTGATAAGTATAGAGGAAAAGGGGATCCTAAGGCACACATAAGATAGTTTTTCACAGCTTGCATTGAGGTAGCAGTAGAAGAGACATATTTGATGAGATTATTCCCACAAAGCTTAGGTGATCAAGCTATGGAATGGTTCTCCCAACTTCCACCTGGAATTAAGCCATGGGGTGACTTAGCAGAGGCATTTATTCAACATTTCTCCTACAATATAGAGACAGACATATCAGTCACTACTTTGTGCAACACCAAGCAAAAAGAGGGAGAGTCTTTTGCATCTGTGTGGGGGAAAAAGTGACACTAAGCAAACATGCCCTAATCTCACCTTCAATCACACATTTGTGGAATACGAAAGAGCCTAGAGGTATCACACAATTGGCTACTTCTTTTTGTGGAAGAGAGAGCCACGGGCTACCTATTAGGATTTCTATTCCTTTGTTGCAAATGATAGATAGAATGATGCAAGTTCAATCCCTAACCCCAAAGTGCAAGTATGAACTAATAACAAGATTGCAGAATTGAACTTAAACAATGGAAAGCTGTAAACACAAGGACAAGATAAGAATGCAGATGTGTACCCAGAGTTAAAATCTGAGTGGAAATGTTCGGGACGGGGGCGCGGGCGCCACTGTCCTGATTCTGCTCCTGAAACTACTATTTTGCAACCTGAAAAAGCTATCGAAAAATGCTGAAACTTGTTGTTTGACAGAAGGACCAGGGCACCCAGCGCCCCTGTCCCAGGGACCGGGGTGCCCAACGCCCCTGTCCTGGCAGGACCAGGGCGCCCCACGCCCCTGTCCTGGTCTTTTTCTCTGCAATTTGGTGTGTTGTTCAGTCTCCGTCTGCCTCTTCCAGATCTGCAACTTGCGGCATCATCTGAATCCCGAAACCTGCACTTATATCTGAAAAGGTATGGTGGGTGGCTATATAGGGTTTTGCCTTAGTCAAACCCCCGCTTTGGTGATTTCCACCTCCACGAATAGCCAAGTTGTATTGTAAAAGTAGTGTGTGTGCAGACCTTGTGTGTGTGCAAGATCCTAAAATGCAAGTAAGCAAACTAGAGCAACCTAGAAAGTAAACCCTAATTGCTTGCAAATGATAATGTAAATGCTCCAAATCAAGATGCAAAGTGATCTAAAGCATGAATACAAATGATATGATGAAGCTTATGCAAAGACATGAAAACAACATGAAATCATACCCAACCCCAAGGGAGGGGTACAAGCCAATCTTCAGTCGGTGATCCCCTATTGCTCTTCAATGTCTTCAAAGCCCTAAATGGATGAATGAAATTGATGGATGCTTGATGGATGGATGTTGAATGTTGTTGAAGTCTTCAAAGATCTACTCTTTCGCTGCATAGAAGGTCTTTTAAAACCAAAATCTCCGATCCTTTCAAATGAAGAAAGAGAGCTCTTATATATGAAACCCTAGGTCTTAATTTCAACTTTTGGCCGACCTAGAGATTGAATCTCTTGCCAATTTCTTGGGGTTAAGCTTTATTTTATGATTGGATCGTGCTCCTAAAATTTCAGGAAAAATGTCCGGGACCGTGTGCACGCCGGGCGCCATGGTCCCGACAACTTTTCACCAAATTTTCAGGGCCGTCAGATATGATGATTTTAGAGCGAATTCCGAAGTTACAACTGATTTGGAGATGTTTTGACCCCCAAAATCAAGCCCCCAAGTTCAAAATAGGACCTAATTAGGGTTTTTGATTAAATGATGTATTGGAGGAATAAAATGAAAGGGACACACTTTAATGAAAGGGCCCGACTTTATGATGTGGAAGATGATGAAATAGAACCTTAGACCTAATTAATTTAATTAATTAAGTGCTAAAGGGAAAATGCAATGCAAAATGAAAAATGCGCCAAGGCGGGTGCTAAACTAGGTGTGAAATTGTACCACCCTAGCAAGTGCATACAATTTACGACGCTACAGCATCATTTTTACAAAGATGGAGGAATCTAGCCAGCAGATGCTCTTGTGAAATTCTGCAAAAACAAATGGTAGAGATGTTCACCCAAAATGTTAACAAAGACATTGGCTATGATCTAAGGAAAGCTTGTTTGTCCACCTTCAAGGACGTCATTGAAAAAGGCTTAGCAACAGAGAAAGTCCTAATTGAGCAAGGAGTCATTAAGATATTCAAGGAAAATAAAGAGGACTTTAAAGGAAAAGACAAGCCAAGATTTTGGAATAGAAACAAGAACACAGTCAATGATGGTGTTGTTGACGCCAACACAGTGCGACCCAAATTCATCTTTTCGGGATCAAGTTATACAAACAATCAAGTGAATACTCAAACAACTTCTAAATCATGAAGGAAGTACACCCCATTGGGAGAACCACTTGAATCAGTTTTCAAAAAGCTAGTGGCAAACAAGGTAATCACAGTTCCAAATTTTCCTCCATATGAACCAAAGGTTAAGCCAAATTGGTGGAATGATGATGAATATTGTGAATTTCATAAGAGCAAGGGTCATAAAATAGGAAATTGTCATCGATTGAAGAACATCATACAAGATCTCATTGATAGAGGTGACATTGAGATTGAGGGACACTCATCCAATCAAGAACATGATATGTTTAAGGAACCATTCCCAAAACATGACAAGGGAAAAGCTAAAGCCACAGAGGATCAAACCAACTATACTAGAGCATCTTATAACTATGATTCAACCATCAATCATATCTTGATGGACAATTACGTCTCTACCATTATCATCAAGGACAAAAACCCTGAGAATTCTACCCAGAGACCCAAGATTGTCCTAAAAGGTGTTGGATCTTCTTCCGAACCTATCTCTGAATGTCATGTTACAACACATCGAGGTAAACTCACTTTGCAAGGTGCTGCAGCCAAAAACACAACTTCTTCGTCAACTAAACCTGAGTATGACCTTGTAGAACAGTTAGGGAAGACACCCACACTCATCTCCATTCTTGAGCTATTACGCATATCCTCCGCTCATAAAGCTATTCTTGACAAAATCTTGAGAGACACCGCCGTTCCTACTGATTTGAACGTGGACCAGTTTCAAGCCATGGTGGGATACCTTTCCATTCCACACTCCCTTACTTTCACAGAAGCTGATGACGCCTCTGTAAGTCAGCCACATAATGCACCACTACACGTTGAAGCCTTCATACACAAACATCGAATAAAACAAGTCCTGATAGATGGAGGAGCAGGTCTAAACATTTGTACATTGAGCATAATTAAACAATTGGGATATTCTGATAAAGCTGTGAATTCTACAAATCAAATCACCATCAAGGCATATGATGATGAAGAGAATTCGTCCAAGGGCACAGTCACCTTACCTCTCAGAGTGGGGCCAGTTACGAAGGATGTGGTTTGTCAAGTCCTAGATCTAGATCTCACTTATAACATATTGCTAGGATCTCCTTGGATTCATGAAATGAGAGCAGTCCCATCAACATATCACCAATGCATTAAGTTTCCCCACAATGGAGTAGAGGTAACAGTTAATGGTGATCCTAATCCGTTCATAGACTGCAATAACCTGAGATAAAAAACTGAGACCATCATTCCCAGTAATTGCGAAGCTGTTCCTTCTTCGGCATACATTGATCCTGGGTCATTAAAACCTTCGACATCAAAACAAGGTGAGCTTAAAGGCAAATTTCAGGACAAAGGCATGGGGGAATACACTTTAAATCAGATCATGTACTTACGACAAGTCATGAGTTCTCCAAAAGAATATGGAAGACCACATCCTAACAAGCAAGTATCTATCATGGTACTCAAATGGGACCCTACTACCTTTCAAAGATGGGGCGAACTGCAAGAGGAAGACTTATACAAAATGCTTTACAAAGACATTGAAGATGACATAAAGATCACATCAGTCTACCATGTGAGAAATATGGCAAGGGCTTCAAGATTCTAAAAAAATCTGGGTATGATGGAAAAAGCCCTCTTGGGTTATGAAAGGAAGGCATCATTGAACCTTTACAACCTGAATTGACATTCAAAAAGGAATGCTCAAAAGGACTTGGTTTCCTAACTTCCAAGGTCCACACTCAAAGGACAAAAGAAGCCTTACAAATCAAAGCTGCCAAAATTCAACAAGAGGATCGCTATTCCACAGACTCCAACGAATGGGAATGGGGTTCAGATAAGTCCTCTAGTGACTACGAGCTCACCGAGACATTCAGAGAGCCAGATGAATCCATAGAAGAAGAGGAATTTTACAAAAAGTTCAGAGTTGGTCAAAAACCAACCCATGAAAATTCCACACAGTCCTTGTCTCAAGGTTCTAGGTTGAAATCACACAGGATGAGAACACCTATCCCAGAATGCGCTACTAGTGATGATAATTTGGATTCGCTCACGATCGAGACTGATGAGGAGAGTGCCATCGATGACCTCGATAATTATCTTGACATACCCGAATATAACTGCATCTTCACTCTTCACCTCGCTAACTTCGAAGACATTAAAGGCCTTCCCCTTGTTCACCACCAACTCATTGACTAGGATCATGAAATACCTGCACAGTTTGACACATTCCAAAATGATGAAGCTTTTATTGACTATCTTGGCATACGAGATGATCTTCCCTTGGGGACCATAAAGCAGGATACAGTATAGAACTCAATAGCATGGCATATTTTGGTGAGGGTGTCGGACCTTCCAGTCGCAAAAATGTGAAAATAAGAACAAACCAAGGGTCTTATGGCGAAAACCACACTGTGGCACTGTCTGACCCCAAAAAAGTAAAAAGAAAGGACGTATCTAAGGGCGAAAACCTCTCTGAGGCACCCGAAGATGGAAGGCTCGACATTCTCCTAGCATCATATGAAGAAAAGTCATCCATGTTGGTAGAAGAGACTATCAAAACAAACATTGGTACAGAAGAGGTTCCACACAACATATTCCTGGCTCAATCATTGAGGGAGTCAGAAAGGTCAAAATTCATAAGTTTCTTCAAGGAATGACAAATCAACTTTGCATGGTCATACGCTGATATGCCTGGATTAGATCCGGATTTGGTAATGCATCATTTGACAGTTAAACCGGGGGCAAAACCAGTGAAACAAAAATTAAGAAAGATGCATCCACAGGTGGCATTACTAGTCAAAGATAAACTTGAGAAATTATTGGATGTCGGATTCATACGCCCAATGGATTATCCTGAATGGATCTCCAACTTAGTGCCTGTCAATAAACCAGATTGAAGCATCAGAATTTGTACAGATTTCAGAGACATCAACAAAGCTTGTCCAAAGGATCACTTCCCATTACCAAATATTGACTTGATTGTTGATCTCACAGCAGGTCATGAAATGTTATCGTTGATGGATGGATTCTCTGGTTATAATCAAATAAGGATCGCACTCGAGGATCAACACAAAACATCATTCACTTGTCCTTGGGGAACTTTCTGCTGGAATGTCATGCCCTTCGGGCTAAAGAATGTAGATGCTACATATCAAAGAGCCATGACTACTATCTTTCATGATCTCATGCATGTAACCGTGGAAGATTATGTCGACGACCTCTTAAGCAAATCAATAGACAGAAATACACATTTGGACATACTTTCAATCATCTTTGATCGGTTGGAAAAATACAAAGTAAGATTAAACCCCAAGAAATGTGTCTTTGGAGTAACCTCCGGGAAGCTCCTAGGATTCATTGTATCCAAAAGAGGAATCGAAGCTGATCCAGCAAAAGTCAAAGCTATCTTGGAGATGCAACCACCAAGAAATATCAGTCAACTTCGATCCTTACAAGGCAGACTCCAGTCCATATGAAGATTCATAGCACAACTTGCAGATAAGTGTAATCCTTTTCAGCACTTGCTACATAAAAATATCAAATTCAAATGGGATGATAACTGTCAACAGGCTTTCTAGACGCTCAAAGATTATCTTCTGAATCCGCCAGTTTTGATGCCACCAGTTCCTGATCAGCCTCTGTTACTATACATATCAGCTACTCCAACAGCACTGGGGGCACTCTTAGCACAACAAATTGCTGAGGGCAAAGAAAAAGAAGTATACTATATCAGTCGCACATTGGTGGGATATGAGCTAAAATACACACCAATTGAGCATGCATGTCTCGCCGTGGTCTTTGCTTTGCAGAAATTATGACATTACATGTTCACTCATAAGACTAAGTTGGTTGCAAGGATAGATCCGTTGAAATACCTTCTCAATAAAGCAACACTTACTGGGCGACTGGCCAAATGGGTAATGATCCTGAGTGAATTTGACATCGAGTATGTGGACAGAAAAGTGATAAAAGGACAAGCCGTCGCAGATCAATTAGCAGATGCTCCCATGATAGATGATGTTCCTCTAAGTTCATAATTTCCAGATGAATCTATTTTAACAATGTCACATGCAAAGTCATGGCAACTGTACTTCGACGGCTCATACACACAGCATGGGGCAGGAGCTGGCATCCTCTTTATAACTCCTCAAGGAGATTCTATACTAGAATCATACTGCTTATCATTTCCTTGCACTAACAATATAGCGGAATATGAGGCATTAACAACTGGATTACGGATCGCAATTCAGTGGAAGATCCAGGAACTTCGTGTTTTTGGGGACTCTCAACTTGTAATCCGTCAAGCTACTGATGATTACCAAACAAAAGATGAAAAATTAATGCCTTACAAACAAATGGTGGATGACTTGAAACAACACTTCACAAAGATAGACTTTGAGCATATACCAAGAGAGCAGAATTGCACCGCAGATGCCATGGATACAATTGCTTCACTGATCGATCTACCTCCAAATAAGACCCGCTATGAGTTCTTAGTGGATAACCTTTTGCTTCCTTCATATGAGATCATTCCTACTGAGACGATATGTGTTGTCGGTCCCGAGTCCCAGTTATATGGTTCCATTTTCACATACCTTCATGACAATATCTTACCTCCTTATCTATCAAATCACCAACGTCGCACTTTCATTCGCCAATCCTCTCGATATTTCATTTTAGTTGATATCCTATACCGGCAAGGTCTAGATGGCACTCTTCTTAGATGTTTAGAAAGTGACGAAGCTCAGATTGCGTTACGTGAAGTACATGAAGGGATATGTGGTCCACATGCTAGTGGTCCTACCTTGGCCAAGAAACTCATTAGGACTGGATATTACTGGCCCAATATGGAAAAAGACTCATATCAATTTGTCAAGAAATCTAAGCAATGTCAAATTCATGGAGACCTCATACATGCGCCAGCACAAGAACTTCAACCAATTGCATCTCCTTGGCCCTTTTGTCAGTGGGGACTCGATCTCATAGGCAAGATCCACCCTCCTTCCAATGGTCATAAATTCATTATCACTGCCATAGAGTATTTCACAAAATGGATTGAAGTTGTACCTCTAACACAAGTCACTCGAAAACAGATTGCTACATTCATCCTCAACTATATCATTTGCCAAAACGGCATTCCTGTTTCCATTGTCACTGATAACGGGCGTCCTTTCAAAAATCAGGATGTTCGTGAACTCGGTGACCGCTTCCATATTTGCCACCATTTCTCCACACCATATTACCCCCAAGGTAATGGCCAAGCTGAGGCATCTAATAAGACAATCCTTAAAATCCTCAAACAGACAGTCGACGATGCTGGCCGTAATTGGCATATCCAACTTAATCCTGCACTTTGGGCCTACCGCACAAGTGTCTGCACACCTACAGGAGCTACACCCTATTCACTTGTCTACAGCGCTGAAGCCATCTTGCCTATTGGGGTAGAGCTACCCTCTTTACGGGTCTCTTTGCAAAACATCATTAGTGATGAAGACTATAGGGTCTCTCACTTACAAGAACTTGAACTACTGGATGAACGAAGACAAATTGCTTTTAATCATCTCAAGGCTTACCAACAATGAATGAGTCACAACTACAATCATAAAGTCAAGCCTCGTACATTTGAGGTAGGTGATTTGGTTCTCAGAGAAAATCCCCAAAATCAGCAAGACAGAGAGAAGAAGGGCAAATTCGAACCAAATTGGCTTGGTCCTTACATCATTACAACAGCATATGGATCTGGGGCATATCAGCTCTCAACTACAGAAGGTGAACTTTTGAAGGATCCTATCAATAGCATGCACCTTCACAGGTTTTACACATAGCTCTTTAGAGTATCCTAATTTCAAAAAATACAAAAAAATAAAAAAATTCAAAAAAATACAAAAAAAACATTGAAAAATTGAAAAAAGTAAAGAGAAATAATTTCGTCCAACGGTGAAAACCACTTCGGTGGCACCCTGGGCAAGTACCATGGTGAAAAATAGGTCACCAGCGCCATGCGTAGAGACATTGCTCCTCCCTCCTTCAGGATTCACTTTCATCCTTTCACTTTGCACACACTCACAACCTATTCGTTCATAATAAACTTACACATTCCCATCATGGCTTGTTATTGATCTACCCAAGATTGGTTAGCCATTCATAATAAACCTCCCTTTTCACTCCCTTTCCATCCATAATAATTCAGATCCTATTTGTGGCTAAGGCAAATCCTACCTCTAGTGATGGGTGTGGAACTGAGAACATCACATGTTTCGAGGAGTACAGTTTCTTCCAGCTTTCTTCAGTCTATCCGCGCACAATTCTCAATAAAGCAACATTTGCATTGCCGGTCCACAATAAAGTTTTGTCCTCTCCACAATAAAGTATCAGTTTCATGGATTTAGTCAGTTTCAGATGAGACACAACAGCAACAATGTGCTTCAACAAATCAAATCTTTCAACAGACTCAGACAACATATGGTTCCGTGCTATCTTTCCTTTTTGTGAAAGTAAACATTGTGACCACAATCAAATAAGACTTATACAAGTGACAAGAGACACTAAACTTGAGGACTATAGTGGATGTTGGTGTCGAATCTTGGTTTTCTTATGATTTTATCTTTTGGTGACATGTCTTTTAGCTTTTTCAGGATGTCTCTGACTAGAGATTCTATCTCTAGGATGTCTTTGACTAGAAAGGCGAGGATGGGGTATCGTCACCTATTTGTATTTGCTATCTGTGGATTATCTCTTTGTAATGCTATGACTTGTCCAAGGATATGAGGACACTGTGAGTCTAGTATGAACTGGGGCATTCCTTGTTTGTGATTGTCTTATCTCCATGCAAATAGGTACAATGACTTTCTGGGTCAAACATATGCCTCGATTGTCATAACCTACTTGCCATAATAAAGCTTAATGATGATAATGCACAAGAAGCTCTTTCACTTTCATATCTTCTATTTTCCATCCCCCTTTCTTGATTGACTTTCATCATCCTTCTCGAGTCCGCATAGCTTGCTATCATATGACTGAGTATAATGACATGCCAAAAACATTTGCATTTCATGTAGTTGTACCTGCATTACCACATATAAGCATTTCATACATACATATAGATATCACAACTGCATCACATCCTGCACACAACACATGTTGGCACATCTTACATTTGCATTATCATATTCATCTACATTTCATACATTCACATTTGTATCATGCATACACATATAAAACATAAAATAACAAAAATAGTGCATTGCATCATATACATATTTGCATCCATGTCATAAGCATCACATAAAACATACATCATAAGAACATCTCATCACATAGGTACACATGCATATAGCTACCGCAAGGATGAATCATCTCATATATATATATATAAAGTGTCATGATACAATGATGTCAAAAATCATATGGCTACAATCACCCGAAGGTGTCTACATCATCATACAAAAATGATACAATACTGATACATAGGGAGCCCTCTACGGCTATGATGAACTCCCTCCCTCGGAACCGCCTGGCCTCGACGAAATCTGAGCCCCTAAAGGACCCGCCCCTGGATCATCCCTCCTGTCCCCTCTATTTGGTGGTGGTGGAGGACCCATAACCCCACCACTAGATGCCTGTCTCCTCCGGCTCCCTCCCGTAGCTATCGCTGTCCGCGATGGTCTATGGAAGCTCCTCGCCCGCTGATCTGCTGTCATTGCACCATAATAGAGATCCCACCAGTAGGCAATCTCCTCCCCTGCCCGCAAGACATAGGCATATCCAGCCCTTGTTTCCTCTGCTTCCTGCCTCCCAGCCCTCAGTGTTGTCTCAGCCTCTGTGTAGTGCTGAATGGCCTAATCCTACTCTCGCTCAGTATCTCTGAGCCACCTCCTGAGCCTATCCCTCTCTCTCTCCAACTCCTAGATCTCATCTACCTGTCCGTGGCAGATCTCCCTCAGCTCCGTCAACTCATCCTCCTCTACCTCAGCCCACTGTGGCTCTGCCTGTGGCTCCCCCTGTACGGGTGCCTTCCCCTGTGCCTGTACCTGTACTGGTGCTTGTCCCTGTATCTGTCCCTGTACCTGTCCTTGTACCTACACCTATCTGGGACCCTATGCTACTGGCACCTGTAGTGGTAATCCACCGTGACCCCTCACCACCCGAGCCTGCCTGTCCTCTCCACCCTCCCTCCATGGTGCCACCCTCCTCTCTCCAACTGCCCCCCTCCTCCTCCGTCGGCCTCTGCCTCCATCATCTCCATTATCATCACCATCCCCACTACCGTCTCCATCTAGTACCTCCCCTGGATCCGTTAGGCGTGGGAATGGATGCTCAGCCCAGTATGCTGTGTACTCGACATCCATGCCGGCATCCTCAATCTCTAGCCACATGTCCCAGGGTAGGGGCATCATCTCTACGAGCTGTGTAATAGCCTAATCATATGATAATAAAGGCCCAAACTATGCCTGATCTCTGACAGTCCGTGCGTACATGCCTGAACCCCGTGGCATCTGCTGGATCCTGCCGAACTGTCTGCTCACCCTGTCCACTAGCTGCCTCTCCAGCACATAGGGTGTCTGCCCAATCAGATACCTACTCTGGAAGGTGTAGGGTGGTTCTACTGCATCGTCCTCCCACTACTCACATCCAAGGTATGGCCTCCATATGACCATATCAATGTCATCAATCACCCGTCGCCAGTGCTCTAACCTACCAATCTGTGGCTGTGAAGTGATCATGTCGTACAAGTGTACAAAACTGTGTTCGTGACCTCTTCCTTTGAAATGTATCGGTCTCGTCACTGGCAGATGCTCATAGGCCCACACCTGTAAAGATGTCACCCCGCAGCCCAATCCCACTGACTCGTGGTACACAAACTGATGCAGCTCATAATACAGGTGTGCTAGCACACACGGTCCCCAAGCATATCTGGTGTACTGTGTCACCAGTGTCTCCAGTGCACCTCCCCAGCCCATAGCCAACCCTCGTGTCGCTCTATCAGGACACAGGAACCCACTGATCGCTCCTCCTATCACTGCTGGCAGCGCCAATCCTGTAGCAGTCATGGTGTCCCAAGCCACATGCCCTGCCCTCATCTCCAGTCCTAGGTCCTAGAACAATCATCTCAGGGCCTCCCTGTCTCCGTCTCGATTGTATGGAATCAGCTCCCCATCGATCTGTATCCTCAGGATCCTGTATACATCCTCGAGGGTGACTATCATCTCACCCATCGGCAAATGAAATGTACATGTCTCAGAGTGCCATCTCTCCGCCAGTGCAGTCAGCAATCCCATGTTCACTCGAAACTCAGGCACATACAGAATATGTCTCAGACCCATAGCCTCAATCACAACTCGCTCCTCGGCTGTCAACTCAGGTCACAACCTCTGAGTCGATGGGAATCTCTCCCGTGACTCCAACATAGGCAAATACGCCTGCAGTCAAGCAAATCAATCATGTTAGTCATAGTGGCATTCACTGTTCATCACAAAATGCTACTTTTTATCTAAATGCATATGGCTATCTACCCTAGTGACACTCACTGTTCATCACAAAGTGTTGCTATTTATCCTAGTGGTACTCCCTGTTCATCACAAAGTGCTGCTCACATTTGCACTCCCTATTCATCATAAAGTGCTGTTCATATTTTAGTACATGCTGTTCATCACAAAGTGTTGCTCATATTTTAGTACTCCCTGTTCATCACAAAGTACTATATCTTGGTACTCACTGTTCATCACAAAGTGCCTAGATCTATCCTATCCTAGGGCCTCTGCTTGAGTGAATCCTCTTGAGTAGTTTCCTAATTGGCAACGTATGTTCTATCACATTATTGTCAATCCTAGCCCTATTTGCAATCCTAGTCTTCCCTAGAGGACCTGCTTGAGTGTATCCTCTAAGCAGCTTATCTAATCAACAACGTATGTTCATCACAGAACTGCCAATTTGGCCTAGAAGACAAATTCACATTTTTGGACACAAACGCGCTTTCCTGACATAAACGCTCTTTTAGATCGCATAAACGCGCCTGGCACCAACGCAGACATGCCTAGACGTTTTTGACATTTTTTGGACCCTATTCTAAGAACATTTATTACTCTACCTAGCATGCATTAATGACAAGAATAAATGCATCAAAGTACAAGGAGGTTTTGCAGTACTTACCGGCTCTCCTGCCTCTGCTGGCCTCTGGAATCGGCGAACGTGGTCGAATCTGTGAACAAAGGCCATCGCTGCTGACTGCTGCTGCTCTATTTTCGCTCTGCACTCTACTCTCATGGATGTGTGGATGACACTGATGATGTATTTCCCTTGTGATCTATCTTATAGCCTACCCTAGCCCTCGCCCTCATTTCCCGAGTCATTCTTCATTATCCCGTGACTCTGTCACTTTATCCGGTCAGTCCATTCTAGCCTCTCTTTCTTATCGAGAGATTGTCTGCAATCTTTTCAGACATTTTCATCCAATCTCTCGAGGGGGCATATCATTCCCATCTTGGGGCAACTCTGTATCAGTTCATCTTATCTTCTTTGAAACAATGCGACAAGCCGCATTGTCTCAAAGAGGGGCAAAATGTAGACACCCAAAATTGTCATGTCTAATTAAATAAATATTTTATTTATTTAATTACTTTAGCCTAATTCTTCTATTAATTAAATAAATCCTTATTTATTTAATTAATTCATTTATCCTCTTCTAGCCTTATTTCTCATTTAAATAAATACATTTATTTATTTAAATTATCCTTTTCCTAAATTAAATAAATATCTTATTTATTTAATTGATCCCACTTCTTCTATTAATTAAATAAATCTTTATTTATTTAATTAATTCATTAACCTTTTCCACCTATGACAAATGTCATTCATCTCTTAATTCATACACTACCTATTCCTTTCATTATTTTATTATTTTCTCTACCTAACCTCTAATCATAGCGGACCTCTTTTTACACCTCTCAATCTTATCCCTCCATTTCATATAGTGTCTTCTATATAAGGAGATGCTTCCTTCATTATCAAACCCTAGCTAATGAACTACTTGATCGATTGACTACACTACGATTCTACTTGCAACCACATTCTGTTCTTTGTTGAGCTCTTGTGCACATAAAATCTGAGAGCGAATATATCAAGCAAGATCAATGGAGATAGGAAGAATGGAGATCCAAACCCTATTGGACATGTGATGGTATAATCTTTGTGATTTCATTTGATTTGCATTGTCTTAGGTAATCTTCATATGTTATCGTGGATCATTGTTGTTGTTAGGCTAGGGTTTTGTGGTTGAATTCATTTAGCCTTTCAATATCGTTATTATTGTTATCCATTTTCACCATATACAATATTGACTTATAAATGTGTTCTTCCTCTTCAAATATTTTATAATATTTTTTGTTTCAACTTGGTTTTGTTTCTTCTTTGTTTTATCTTGGTTACTTTTTGGTTTGTATATATATACATATATTTCTTTAAGTTTTTATATCCTTTCCTCCTCGTTCTTTGTGCATCCTCCCTAAACCTCCCCCTTCAATTACCCCTTAAGTGAGCTTTTGTCTACAATTTATTTTTACATTTCTTGACACTCTCTTTCATCCTGATGATGGATCACAGAGTGTGATCTGAAACGTTGATGCAAAAAAGATATACACAATCAAATCCAGAAACAACTTACTGATTTAGTTATGGATTGTGGAAATTTGATCAAATTAATTCATTTACATTTCAATTCTATTTCATAGTTAATTCCAAAACAAGGGTTTGACCTAAGGCAAACCCCTAGTCCCAACCATTTTGCCTTCTCTATTGTATGCAGGAATAGGTACAAATTTATAATTTTCAGGATCAACATTATTCATAGAGACGAATAGGTTCCTCTTTGGACGATAAAAAGTTCAGAGGACCAAAGCAATGGGCATCCTGGTCTCGACAATTCAGGATGACCTTTTGGGAATAGATCCGAACACTCATATATTGATCAGATCCAAGTTCATGGCTCTATTTGACAAGTGTAGTTCACTGTTTATGCATAATTACTTCAATTTTAGTATATTTACCTTAATTTCAAAATTTTAACAATTAAACTCAAAAAGAGAGAATCAAACTCCAACCAATGAATCTAATCGAAATTCTCAACCCTACCTTAGTTGGTTTGAGGCTAAAGCTATTGGATTCACCCCTCTTTAATGTAATTGGTTCTTAAGCAAAAATTAAGGGGTTTACTACATCTTGTGGTGGAAAATCTAGAATTTTTTAACATTACAGATGTAGTTTTGGTTGGAAATTTGGAGGAATTGATCATGTGTTGCATTTATGTTTGTCATTGATGTCAACACTAGCCGTTTTGATATCTACCTGGTTCCGGTAGAGTGGGTGGATTATGATGTTGATATGGAGATCTTCTCTGGTATGTTTCGGCTTGTGGAATTGGCTTGGATTGATTATTCATGTGTTCCTGATGCGTATCACATTCAGTTGGTTCAAGATTTGATGATCCAGAAGCTATCATTTTTTCTAGCAAGTCTTTTGTTATCATTAAGGGTTTTATCGACAGTGCTTTATTGAAGATCTTTTGATGAATCCGATAAGTGGTGTTGGTGCAGCTTCTAGAAGGTTATCCGGATGCTAATGGTTATCATGTTCATGTTCCATTTGATCGATGGTATTTCATTTGGCTTATGGCAACCTATTATAGGTCCAATCTTATTCTGCTAGGCTATGGACTGGTTTATGTAATGTATTGGTTGATGATCCTAATGCGTTATTGGTTGGATTTATTGATTGGTTTATTTTGTTTTGGTCTTAGTCCGACTTGGTTTATCAATGGTTTGCTGGATTATGTAACAGATTTATTGTATTATCTTTTAGGTGGCCAACCTAATTATTTAGGTCCCGGGTTGGTATAAATATGATGTAAGATCTCGTTGTAGATCGTGGTGTGTGGGTTATTGGATTATCTGTGTGCAAATAAAATTGTAATCATATGAAGAGGTTTTGGTCGATCATAGGTGATCAAATTGGGTTTGTGTAAGAGGTTTAAGACCTTTGGTATTGAGCTTAACTGGAACTATACTTAGGCATAGGAGTTGTTATTCTTGCAGTTCATTCATCTTTCCAGATTGTAGTATGGATTTCTTTTGTAGTGAGTGAGGATCTTTTTGTGATGAGTAGTGCGCTCTAGGCTGTTGGTCTTCTTGCATGTGCAAGCCCCTCTTATTGTAATCACATACTTTTTGCAGAAGTATTATTTGACTATGGGTAGGCTTCCCATCGTGGTTTTTCCTTTTACCGGGTTTTCCACGTACAAATCTTGGTGTTAGGTGTTGTGGATGGATGGTAATTATTTTATGATTTTTGTTTGTGCTTAATTGATATATTCGTTATTCCGGTATTTTGTTTATGCATTTTGGTAAAAGGTTTTGTGTGCTTAAATTTGCATAATATATTGACAACTGATTCACCTCCCCCTCTCAGTTGTCCACCGATTATCCTAACAATTGGTATCAGAGCTTGGTCCTCTCTGCAAAAGCTTAACCACTTGAGGAAGATCCTATGGCAACTAATAGCTCATTTGCTGCTGTTTTGCAGAGAGACACCCCTAAGATTGATTCAACAAATTACAGAGTATGGAAGATTCAGATGGAAACTCATTTGAGATGTATTGGGAAAGAGAATTGAGAGATCATTGAAGAAAGGCTATACTCCTTATAATCTGACATCTGACAATCCTCCTCTAGCAGACTTGGATAAGAACATTAAAAATGACCGTAGTGCTAGAGAAGCCCTATTGAGTGCACTTTCTGATCAACAAATAATGGGATTAACTGACCAATCATCTGTAAAGGCTATATGGGATAAGTTGGAGACTCTGAATGAAGGTGACACCATTGTTAAACTTGCTAAACTTGATGGTTACCGGGTGAGGTATGAGAACCTGAAGATGGAAGAAGATGAAAGGATTATTGCTTTTATGGAAAGAGTAAATGAAATTGTTATGGGAATTCAGTGTTGTGGTGGATCTCTGAGCGACGATGAGATTGTTTCTAAAGTATTGAGAGCTTTGACACTGACTTATAAGATGAAGGCTACTGCAATTAATGAGCTAAGAACAATGTCTAACACTTCTGTTAATAGGGATATTTTGGTTGGAAAGTTATCTGCTTTTGAGCTTGAAGAATTTGGTCCTCAAGGAGCTGCAAAGATTGAATCTTCTTTTCATACATCTACATCATCAATTGACAAGAGTGATTGGAAAGCTTTATATACGAAGGAACTGGAGGAAATGAAGAAAGAAGATGATGAGTTTGATCAACTTGAAGCCCTATTTGATAGAAGAGTACCCAAAGGTCCAAAAGGAAGTAAGTATGAAGGAAAATCACCTTTTAAATGTTTTGCATGTAATAAGATAGGTCACTTTGCATCTAGATGTCCTGAGAGGAATTCAAGATTTGAGGAGAAAGCTAGAAGATCTTTTAGGCCTAACCATGATTATCAGAACAAGCATAAGTATAGGAGAAACAAAGACAAATCATGTTACTATGTGGATGAGGAAGGTGTGACTGATTCTGATGATGAACCGACATAAGATTCAGCTAGTGGATTCGACAATGGAAAGGAATGGGTATTTTTGGCTATCAAGGAAGATGCTCTAGAACCTGTCATTCAAAATGAGGAAAAGGCCCTTGCTGCTAAAATTGAAGACAAGGATGAATGGGTGATAGATAGTGGATGTTCACATCATATGACTGGAGATAAAAGGAAGTTTCTATCTTTGCAAGAATTTGATGGTGGTCTAGTTAGATTTGGAGATGACAAAGCATGCATGATTAGAGGAAGAGGAACTATAAAATTGGATGGTAAGCATAAAACTGATAATATTTATTATGTTGAAGGTTTAAGGCATAATCTTTTGAGTGTAGGATAGTTGGTGGATAAGGGATTTTAATTACAATTCAAGGATGAAAAATGCAAAATCATCAACAAATCTAGATTAGAGATTGCAACTGGTACTCAAACTAAAGGTAACATCTTTCATTTGAACTCCGGTGAGAAGACATGTTTAATTGCACAAATTGATGAGAGTTGGCTATGGCATAAGAGGTTGTGTCATGTGAATTTTGATTGCATTGTAAAGACCAGTTCAACTAAGGCTATTAGAGATATACCTAAGGTTGTGAAGCCCTATAATCCAGTATGTAAGGAATGCCAAATGGGAAAGCAGCTTGAACTTCTTTTAAGAGTGTACAAGACAAATCTAATTATGTTCTTGATCTTATTCATACTAATTTGTGTGGTCTTGCTAGAATAAAAAGTTTTTAGGGTGATAGGTATTTTATGCTAATTGTTTATGGTGAAAATGGATAACAATAATAATGATATTGAAAGGCTAAATGAATTCAACCACAAAACCCTAGCCTAACAACAACAAAAATCCACCATAACATATGAAGATTACCTAAGACAATGCAAATCAAATGAAATCACAAAGATTATACCATCACATGTCCAATAGGGTTTTGATCTCCATTCTTCCTATCTCCATTGATCTTGCTTGATATATTTGCTCTCAGATTTTATGTGTGCACAAGAGCTCAACAAAGAACAAAAATGTGGTTACAAGTAAGATTGCCTATATTCAAAAGCGTAGTGTAGTCAAGTAGTCAACGGGGGGCTTTGATGAATAGATTGATTAGAATGATTGATTAGGGTTTGATAATGAAGGAAGCATCTCCTTATATAGAAGACACTATATGAAATGGAGGGATAAGATTGAGAGGTGTAAAAGGAGGTCGGCTATGATTAGAGAGTAGGTAAAAGAAATAATAAAATAATGAAAGGGGTAGGTAGTGTATGAATTAAGAGATGAATGACATGTGTCATGGGTAGAAAAGGTTAATGAATTAATTAAATAAATAAAGATTTATTTAATTAATAGAAGGAGTGAGATCAATTAAATAAATAAGATATTTATTTAATTTGGGAAAAGGATAATTTAAATAAATAAATAAATTTATTTAAATGAGAAATAAGGCTAGAAGAGGATAAATGAATTAATTAAATAAATAAAGATTTATTTAATTAATAGAAGAATTAGGCTAAAATAATTAAATAAATAAAATATTTATTTAATTAGACATGACAATTTTAGGTGTCTACATTTTGCCCCTCTTTGAGACAATGCGGCTTGTTGTGTTGTTTCAAAGAAGATAATATGAACTGATACAAAGTTGCCCCAAGATGGAAATGATATGCCCCCTCGAGAGATTGGATGAAAATGTTTGAAAAGATCGCAGACAATTTCTCGATAAGAAAGAAAGGGATAGAAAGGACAAACCAGATAAAGTGACAAAGTCATGGGATAACGAAGACTGACACAGGAGACTAGGGCTAGGGTAGTCTATAAGATAAACCATGAGGGGAAAACATCCTCATTGTCATCTACACCTCCCAGAGATTAGAGTGTAGAGAGAGAAAAGAGCAGCAACAGTCAACAACAATGGCTTTGGTTCACAGATTCGATCGTGTTCACTGATTCTAGAGGCCAGTAGAGGCAGGAGAGGCAGTAAGTACCACAGAACCTCCTTGTACTTTGATGCATTTATTGTTGTCATTAATGCATGCTAGGTAATGTAATAAATGCGTGTTTATGTCAAGAAAGCACATTTGTGTCCAAAAATGTGAATTTTTGTCTTCTAGGTCAAATCGGTAGTTCTGTGATGAACATACGCTGTGGATTGGATAAGCTGCTGAGAGGATACACTCAAGCAGGTCCTCTAGGGAAGACTAGGATAACAAATAGGGCTAGGATTGACAATTCTGTGATAGAACATACGTTGCCAATTAGGAAACTACTCAAGAGGATTCACTCAAGCATAGGCCCTAGGATAAGATAGATCAAGGCACTTTGTGATGAACAGTGAGTACCAAGATATAGTACTATGTGAGGAATAGGGAGTACTAAAATATGAGCAACACTTTGTGATGAACAGTGAGTACAAATGTGAGCAGCACTTTGTGATGAACAGGGAGTGCCAAACATGTAGTACTTTGTGATGAACAGGGAGTACCACTAGGATAGAAGCAACACTTTGTGATGAACAGTGAGTGTCACTAGGACTGACATGATTGATTTGTGTGACTGCAGGAGTATTTGCCTATGCTAGAGTCATGGGAGAGATTCCCATTGACTCAGAGGTTGTGACCTGAGTTGACAACCGAGGACCGAGCTGTGATTGAGGCTATGGATCTGCGATTTATTCTGTATGTGCCTGAGTTTCGGGTGAACATGGGATTATTGACTGCACTGGCGGAGAGGTGGCACTCTGAGACTTACACATTCCATATACTGATGGGGGAGATGACAGTAACCCTAGAGGATGTATATAGGATTTTGCAGATACCGATCGATGGGAAGCTGATTCCGTACAATTGAGACGGAGACAGGGATGCCCTTAGACGAGTGTTCTAGGATCCGGGACTAGAGATGAGGGTTGGGCACATGGCATGGACAGGATTAGCACTACCAATAGTGTTGGCAGGAGTTATCACTGGGTTCCTCTATCCAGATAGGACAACATGAGGGGTGGCGCAGAGGACACAGGGGCCAGGAGAGATGATCTTGGGGTGGGTCCTTCTAGGGCTCAGACTCCGTTGAGGCTAGCCGGCTTTGAGGGAGGGAATTCATCATAGCCATAGAGGGCTCCCTATGTATCAGTATTGTACCATTTTTGTATGATGATGTAGACACCTGCAGGTGATTGTAGCCATATTATTTTGACATCATTGTATCATGACACTTTATATATATATATATGAGATGATTCATCTTTGCGGCAGCTATATGCATGTGTACCTATGTGATGAGATGTTCTTATGTGATGCTTATGATATGGATGCAAATATGTATATGATGCAATGCAATATTTTTTTTTTTGTTCTTTTATGTTTTATATGTGTATGCATGATGCAAATGTGAATGTATGTAATGCAGATGAATATGATAATGCAAATGTAAATTGTGCTAACAGGTGTTGTGTGCAGGATGTGATGCAGTTGTGATATCTATATGTATGTATGAAATGCTTATATGTGGTAATGCAGGTGCAACTACATGAAATGCAATTTTTTTTGGTGTGTCATTATACTCAATCATGTGATAGCAGGCTACGCGGACTTGAGAAGGATGATGGAAGTCAATCAAGAAAGGGGGATGTAAGACAGAAGATATGAAAGTGAAAAGAGCTTCTTGTGCGTTATCATCATTGAGCTTCATTATGGCAAAGTAGGTTATGACAATCGAGGCATATGTTCAACCCAGATAGACATTGTACCAGTTTGCATGGAGATAAGACAGTCACAAACAAGGAATGCCCCGGTTCACACTAGACTCTTAGTGTCCTCATATCCTTGGACAAGTCATAGCATTACTAAAAGACAATCCACGTACAACAAATACAAATAGGTGACGATACCCCATCCTTGCCTTTTTAGTCAAAGACATCCTGGAGATAGAATCTCTAGTCAAAGACATGTTACCAAAAGATAAAATCAAAAGAAAACAAAGACTCGACACCAACATCCACTGTAGTCCTCAAGTTTAGTGTCTCTTATCACTTGTATAAGTCTTATTTGATTGTGGTCACAATGTTTACTTTCACAAAAATGATAGATAGCACGGAACCATATGTTGTCTGAGTCTATTGAAAGATTTGATTTGTTGAAGCCCATTGCTGCTGCTGTGTCTCATCTAAAATTGATTGAATCCATGAAACTGATACTTTATTGTGAAGAAGATGGAACTTTATTGCAGATCTATGATGCAAATGTTGCTTTATTGCAAATTGTGCGCGGATAGACTGAAGGAAGCTGGAAGAAACTGTACTCCTCGAAACATGTGATGTTCTCAGTTCCACACCCATCACTAGACATAGGATTTGCCTTAGCCATAGATAGGATCTGATTTATTATGAATGGAAAGGGGTGAAAATGAATGTTTTATTATGAATGACGAACCAATCTTGGGTAGATCGATAACAAGCCATGATAGGAATGTGTAAGTTTATTATGGATGAATTGGTCATGAGTGTGTGCAAAGTGAAGTGATGAAAGAGAATCTTGAAGGAGGGAGGAGCAATGTCTCTACACATGGCGCTGGTGACCCAGTTTTCACCATGGTACTTACCTAGGGCGCCACCGAAGTGGTTTTCACCATTGGACGAAATTATTTCTCTTTACTTTTTTCAATTTTTCAATGGTTTTTTTTTTTTTTTTGTGTCACACGGCGCCTATTTGTCAGGTTTTCACCAAGTAACGATTTTTTATTTTTATGATTTTTTTTGTATTTTTGAATTTTTTGAATTTTTTTTGTATTTTTGAAATTTTTTATTTTTTTTGTATTTTTTGAAATTAGGATATTCCAAAGAGCTATGTGTAGAACCTGCGAAGTTGCATGCTATTGATAGGATCCTCCAAAGGTTCACCTTCTGTAGTTGAGAGCTGATATGCCCCAGATCCATATGCTGCTGTAATGATGTAAGGACCAAGCCAATTTGGTTCGAACTTGCCCTTCTTCTCTCTGTCTTGCTGATTTTTAGGATTTTCTCTGAGAACTAAGTCCCCTACCTCTAATGTGCAAGGCTTGACTTTATGATTGTAGTTGCATTGCTCCTTGATTGAATGATGTGTATCTCAAGTGACTGTCTTCATTGATAAAGGAACTAAGATAGAATTATTAGCGTGTGGACTACACAAGCCTGTATGCGTGTCACCTAAAGAAGTTTGGGCATCCCTGATAACAAAGTTATTCAAGGAAGCTCCATTAAAGGTCCATGATGTATCGCCAAAAGGGGATGGATGTGTGGAACAAGTGGATGAGTTATGAAGGCTTATGATTGCAAAAAGAAGTGAAAGTATGATAGCATGATGGAGACTTAGGATCAACAAGTATGCCTTTTGACGTAAAATTGTAGAACTTTTGCCCCCAGTTATTTTGATATTAGGGGAGATCAACTCTTTCTCTTTTTGTTTCATAGGATTTTTATCCTTGACTTTCATTTTTCCAGAGTCCAGTAGCTTTTGATTTTGATTTGGACTGAAGGACTTTTCTTTATTTTTGACTTTTAGATTTTTCTTTTCAAAGCTTGATTTTTGATCCTTAATGAGTAAGGGCTTTTGTAATTCTTGTTGATCCAAGTCTAGAATTGGAGTGGAAATGGAATGAGTGGATGAAATAGTAAGGCTATGTGAGTTATCAAGAGGTCTGGCGATATGCTCAAAAGATTCTTTGCTGGAACCACTCTTAGGACTATTGATATCAAGAGTTGCTTGCACCACTAGAGGAGATTTGCATTTAGACTTAGTAGCCACAACACTAGGTGGTTCACACCCAATTCCTTGGTATTGGAAGTTGCTTGTAGATTGTTCCTGTTGACTAAATACCTTAGGAGATATTGGGAGTTGACCAACATGAAAGATATACTCACCACATCCCAGGTCTTTAAACTTGAAATTTTCTTTGATCTTTGCTTGTTTGGATGTAGAAGCTTTCAAGGATTCTGGATCCACATATGCTGATGAAGGAATAGCTTCTCGATTGATTGGGATTGTTATTTCTAATCTAGGTCGCATATTGTTGCAATATATGAATGGATTTGGGTCAGCTTTGACGGTCCCTTCAACTCCATTGTGTGGAAACTTGATACATCGATGATATGTAGATGGGACTGCACTCATTTCATGAATCCATGGACGTCCCAAGAGTATGTTGTATGTGAGATCTAAATCAAGGACTTGACAAACTACAGCCTTTATAACTGGCCCAACTCTGAGAGGTAAGGTGACTGTACCCTTGGATGAACGCTCTTCATCATCATATGCTTTGATAGTAATTTTGTTTGTAGAATTCACAGCTTTGTCGGAATATCCCAATTGTTTAATAGTGCTCAATGTACAAATGTTTAGAACTGCTCCTCCATCTATCAGGACTCGTTTGATTCTATGTTTGTGTATGAAGGCTTCAATGCGTAAAGGTGCATTATGTGGTTGGCTTATGGAGGCATCATCAGCTTCTGTGAATGTAAGGGAGTGTGGAATGGAAAGGTATCCCACCATCGCTTGAAACTGGTCCACATTCAGATCAGTAGGGATAGAAGTGTCTCTCAAGATTTTGTCAAGAATGGCTTTATGTGCAAGGGATATGCGTAAGAGCTCAAGGATGGAGATGAGCACGGGTGTCTTCCCTAACTGTTCTACAAGGTCGTAATCAGGTTTGGTTGATGAGGAAGTGGTTTTCTTGGTTGGAGCACCTTGCAAAGTGATTTTACCTCGATGGGTTGTAACATGACATTCAGAGGTAGGTTCAGAAGAAGATCCAATGCCTTTTAAGACAATCTTGAGTCTCTGGGTAGAATTCTCAGGGTTTTTGTCCTTGATGATAATGGTAGAGATGTAATTGTCCATCGAGATGTGATTGATAGTTGAATCATAGTTGTAGGATGCTCTGGTATAGTTGGTTTGATCATCTGTGACTTTAGCTTTTCCTTTGTCATGTTTTGGGATTGGTTCCTTAAACATCTCATGTTCTTGATTGGATGAGTGTCCTTCAATCTCAATGTCACCTCTATCAATGACATCTTGTATGATGTTCTTTAGTCGATGACAATTTCCTATCTTATGACCCTTGCTCTTATGAAATTCAGAATATTCATCATCATTCCACCAATTTGTTTTAACCTTTGGTTCATATGGAGGCAAATCTGGAATTGTTATTATCTTGTTTGCCACTAGCTTTTTGAAAACTGACTCAAGTGGTTCTCCCAATGGAGTGTACTTTCTTCATGATTTAGAAGTTGTTTGAGTATTCACCTGATTTGATCTGGAAAAAATAAATTTGGGTCACACTGTATTGGCATCAACAACACCATCATTGACTGTGTTCTTGTTTTTATTCCAAAATCTTGTCTTGCCTTTTCCTTTAAAGTCATCTTTGTTTTCCTTGAATATCTTAATGACTCCTTGTTCAATTAGGACCTTTTCTATCACTAAGCCTTTTTCAATGATGTCCTTGAAGGTGGACAAACAAGCTTTCCTTAAGTCATAACCAATCTCTTTATTAACATTTTGGGTGAACATTTCTACCATTTGTTTTTGTGGAATTTCACAAGAGCATCTGCTAGCTAGATTCCTCCATCTTTGTAAAAATGATGAAAAAGACTCTCCATCTTTTTGTTTGATGTTACACAAAGTAGTGACTGATATGTCTGTCTCTATATTGTAGGAGAAATGTTGAATAAACGCCTCTGCTAAGTCACCCCATGACTTAATTCCAGGTGGCAGTTGGGAGAACCATTCCATAGCTTGATTGCCTAGGCTCTGTGGGAATAATCTCATCAAATATGTCTCTTCTATTGCTATCTCAATGCAAGCTATGAAAAACTGTCTTATGTGTGCCTTAGGATCCCCTTTTCCTCTATACTTATCAAATTTAGGCGTCACAAAGTGTGTAGGAAAAGGAGGCATTGGAATGCTCTTGTCAAATGGATAAGGACATATGTCTCTCATTGTGTATGTTGGCTTCAATGTATTTATGTCCTCCATTTTCTTTTGTAAGTCCCTGATTTGTTGCTCCAAATTTCTCTTAGGTGGAGATCGACTTCTTGGACCATACCCCATGCTTGAGGCACCAATTGGAGGAGAAGCATGTTGCATATATGGATGATATTGATCATACACATGTTCATATGGAGGAGGTCTATAGTGATGCTGCATATATGGACCACTTGGTATAGATTCATGTTGAGGAACGAAATATCTATTTTGTCCATGTATACCATACTCTACAGGGATGTCATGTTCTAATGTGTTGCCCCCAAATTTGACTCGGGGTTTCCTTGTGTCCAAATTTTGAGCATGCCTTTGAATATCCAATTGCTTTGGTGGTTGATCCTTAGCATTGGTATGTGGTTGAGCATATCTTTCTGCATAAGACTTCCATAATGGTCTGCGAAGGTGAGTATCATATGCTTGTCCATGTGTATGTGGGACCTCTGGTTTTTGAAACAAAGATGATGGTGATTCAGGAACAATATGTGGTCCTTTATTGCCTCCACTATTAGGTCTCCTTTGATCCATGTTGGAGTGAGTTTGTTGCAAAGGTCGATTTTCCATTATTTGAGACATGTCAAAATCATGAGGTATCTTGGCTCCACTTTGTGCCATCATTTGTAAGAAGTATTGTCTATCCCTCCTCATTATTTCCTCAACCAATCAATTGAAACGAGGATCCATAATGGATTCTTCCACATCTGCTGAATGTACTGAAAAGTTATCCATATCATCATTGTGTGTATCATTGTTGTTTGTAGTGTCCATGTTCTCAACATTTGGAATGTTTCTATAGGCATCCATGACAGGTAATGTAGTATGATCAGAATTGAAAAAGATATCATTGCAATACTCATAAGAACTCATGTTTGCGGACTCTTGAGCCTCTTTAGTTTCTCTCCTATATTTTTGAAGACGGGTTTCAACCATGAACTAGGTATTGACTGAGATGTGTGAGACTAGATGAAAATGGAAAAAGTATGGAAGACCAAGAGTTGGATGGAATGTAAATCAATCTGAGGTGTACTTGCAATGTCCAAAGTGTAAGACCAAGTATGAATGTTGTAGAGTAGCTGTGACTTCCAAAGAGAGGACAGTTTCTCTTGATGAGGTAAGTTGACCTTGACTCTAAGTAAGACCAAATGAGACCCAAAGGTGATAGACCTTGATGAGGGACCACTTAGCAAAATGTTGTTGTATGTAGTATGTTGACAAAGTATGATTAGGACAAGCAAGTGACCTTTTGACTCAAGTTTAGACAAATGTAAATTTAATGCAAGATGTAAAGCAATGATGGACTTTGTGAGACCCAAAGACAAGTTGAATGCTAGATGAAAACCTGGAGAAACAACCTAGGAAGCTCAAGAATTCTGAAACTGATTGCTCTTGTTTGTTGGACTGTAAAATTTTTCCAATTTGTGAACTTGTTGGTTGTGACCAAATCTGAATGTTTGACTATTTTTTATGACAAGAGGACACAATGTTGATGAGGACTCAATGTTTGCAAGTTTTTAGACTCAAAATGACTCCAAGAAAAGTGTGTTGTTTGATGTAAAAATGTTTTGCATACACTTGAAGACACAAAAGACAAAATGTTTTGCTGTTTTGTCTTGAATGTTTTGAATGTTTAAAATAAGTCAAGCACAATTCTTATGGCTCGCCAAGACAATAGTTGTTGATCCCACATGAGGTTTTACCCCCGAGGCTATGCTATTCAGAGTGGATACTTAGATGCTTGACCTCACTGGCTCCACCCTCGGCACTCACTTTTCGGGTCAGCCAAGCATCAGTCCCCATGAAAACTCCCCGTGGTGAACTTTGTATCTCTACTAAGAACCGTATGTGTGTGGGCCGCTACCAGAGGTTCGATCTCCTACCCCAACAACTAGAAGGATTTGGGCTTCTAAAACAAAAAGGTGCTAGTAAGGGCATCCGCTCATGCGGCCAATAATGCGACACTTTTAGCTCTGTAAATACAGAAGGCTCCCAGCCAGTAGGGGTTACGCCCTACAACTGATCAAATAAATTTGATCAAATGGGTTTATGGGGAGACATAGTGTCGGTATGAACTAATCAGCATACGTTATTCATAGTTGTCACCATGAATACAGTTATTTATAGTGGTTTGGAAGAAGATGGCTTTTCTTTTGCTACCACTTGGGTCATTCTCTTCTCACTAGTAGTCCTAATGACCACACGGGAAGACAGGCCCTCTCAAGATTAAACAAAAAGAGCCTATTGCTCAAGACACAAAAGACAATGATTCAATTTTAGTGCACCAATTGAAGTGTTTGCTAGTCTATGAAAACAAGGCACACAATAAAAATCCAAAAACCCTTGCCAAGGACCTGCAACAAAGATTTATTAGTAGTTTGGATTGTTTGAAATGATCACCCCTTCCTGAAAGCACACAAGTTAAGTAAATTTTAGATCCAAAAGACTTTGTGAAATAGGGGCCTTCAATAATGCGTTTTGTTGACCAATTCAAAGATATGAGTAAAATAATGCAAAACCCTAATTTTCAAAGATCTGATTTTTGAGGAATTATTTTGCATCAAATTTAAAATAACAAAGACCAGATCCTATGTATAATTCTGAGAGATTTCAAAAAATGTAAGAAAATCTGAAAAATTCACTAATTTGCTCTCAAAATTAATTTTTTATGAAAAATAGTAAAAAATTCATATAAATTGAACAAATGATCCAAAAAATTTGAATTTTTTTTTGAATCCTTCTGATACATTTCCTGACTAGTACAAAAAATTTGATACCAAAATTTGAAGCGGTTTGTGAGATCTGATCAAAAAAAGGAAAAACCCTAATTTTTAAAGATCTAATTTTTAGGGAAATATTTTGCATCAAAATTAAAATCACAAAGAACAGATCCTGTGTGTAATTCTGAGTTATTTCCAAAAATTTAAGAAAATCCATAAAATTCTCTCATTTGCTCTCAAAATTAATTTTTTATGAAAAATCATAAAAACTTCATAGAAAATGAAAATGTTCTCCAAAAATTCTGAATTTTGTATTGAGGGCTCCTGATACTTTGTTCAAACTGTGAAAAAAATTTGGTACAAAATTTCTTATCCGTTTGTGAGATATGATCAAATCTCTCCATGATCTTTATTTTGTGTCCAAAACCCTAGCTGCATAAGGTTATTCTTCAAATTGTTTTACAAAACAACAATATAGGGTTAGAAAAATCTACAAAAAACACAGATCTAACACAAATCCATGTCCCACCGGGTGTGCCAAAATGTTTATGGTGAAAATGGATAACAATAATAATGATATTGAAAGGCTAAATGAATTCAACCATAAAACCCTAGCCTAACAACAACAAAAATCCACCATAACATATGAAGATTACCTAAGACAATGCAAATCAAATGAAATCACAAAGATTATACCATCACATGTCCAATAGAGTTTTGATCTCCATTCTTCCTATCTCCATTGATCTTGCTTGATATATTTGCTCTCAGATTTTATGTGTGCACAAGAGCTCAACAAAGAACAGAAATGTGGTTGCAAGTAGGATCACCTATATTCAAAAGCGTAGTGTAGTCAAGTAGTCAACGGGGGGCTTTGATGCATAGATTGATTAGAATGATTGATTAGGGTTTGATAATGAAGGAAGCATCTCCTTGTATAGAAGACACTATATGAAATGGAGGGATAAGATTGAGAGGTGTAAAAGGAGGTTGGCTATGATTAGAGAGTAGGTAAAAAAAATTAATAAAATTATGAAAGGGGTAGGTAGTGTATGAATTAAGAGATGAATGACATGTGTCATGGGTAGAAAAGGTTAATGAATTAATTAAATAAATAAAGATTTATTTAACTAATAGAAGGAGTGAGATCAATTAAATAAATAAGATATTTATTTTATTTAGGAAAAGGATAATTTAAATAAATAAATGTATTTATTTAAATGAGAAATAAGGCTAGAAGAGGATAAATGAATTAATTAAATAAATAAAGATTTATTTAATTAATAGAAGAATTAGGCTAAAATAATTAAATAAATAAAATATTTATTTAATTAGACATGACAATTTTAGGTGTCTACACTAATCATTGATGACTATTCTAAAATGATGTGAGTTACTTTTCTAAGGGATAAATCTAAAGCCTTTGAAAAGTTTAAGATGTTTAAAGCTAAAGTTGAAATAGAGACAAGGTTTAAGATTAAATGCTTAAGGTCTAATCAGGGTGATGAATTCACATCTGATGAATTTAATTGGAGAGAAGCTGTGAGCATGACAGTATATACATTCAACAGAGTTCATATCAAAGGAGACACTAATAAGACACCTTATGAGTTATGGTTTGGTCATACACCTATACTTAAGTATTTCAGAATCTTTGGTAGTAAATGCTATATTAAAAGAGATGATTCCATTGGAAAGTTTGATCCTAAATGTGATGAAGGGATATTTCTTGGTTATTCTAATGAAAGCAAATCATATAGATGTTATAACTGTTAGGAATCCCACAGATACTGAGATCGGGGGGGGGGGGGGGGGTTGTGAATCAGTATCTGACCGGTATATTGAATTTCTTAACTTAAAACATGCAGAACATAATATAACCGTGTACCGGTATGCAAGAAATAATGCAATAAACAGAATCAAGAACATCCACATGAAAAGCACACCATAACACAAGGTTTTAACAAGGAAACCCGGTGTGGGAAAAACCTCAGTGGGATTTGTGACCCACAATATTCACTCACTGGCCAATAAGAGAATATTACTTACAATAGGGGCCTGCACATGCAGGAAGGCCAATTGCCTAGAGCTCACTGCTCAATGGGAAGTCTCACTGACTTACAAAGAGGATTATACAAATCCAATATCTTGTACTGCTTTACAATAGCATCTTCAATGCCTGATCTAGTACCGGTTGCTGCTCTACTGCTTACATAAACCCCTTAACCTATATTTCGCACAATAGGTCTGCCTAATATTTTTCCTTAATGCTTACATCTCCTCTATCAAATGTCTACAACGATCTCTTTTATATATAAGAGTCATTTTACAATTTGCCAAGTCGGCTTACAAAGTTTTACAATAATAAACAAAATATAATATAACAAAATCCTGTCGGCCTCTGTGCCGATATACTTCATTTCTTCTGTGCCGGTGCTGGTGCCGGTGTCCTGAGTGCCAGTGTAGAGTGTGATCTGCTGATGCCGGTATAATGCCTTTGCCGGTGTCATAGGATTGCAAGGTTGCCATCAATGACAAAACCTTCAATCACATACAATGTCTCATTGGAGTGTGCATATGCCAACAATCTCCCCCTTTGGCATTGATGGCAACACTCATGAGAAATTTAAAAAATGATCCAAAATGTTACCAAAAATGTGTGTGCTCCCCCTGAGCATATGATTCCTGTGATATTGAATTTTCTCATCCCACTACTCCCCCTTTGGCATCAATGACAAAGGTTGTCAAGATGTCAGTAGATTTTGTAGTTTCAACCTTGTAACTGGGTGGTTACAATTTGAAAAAGATCTCCCAAAATCAAGTTTATACTATCCATAAACTTCTTTCTATCCTTTATTGCTGTCTCTGTTCTCTTCACTGTACTGGTGAGATGCTGCAAATGCTCTGCCGGTGTTTTCTTTCCCTGTATTAGTGCCTCAGATAGCTCCTTCCATAGTGATGCTAGATAGTCCAATCTTGGACTTAGTTTTGATCTCAAATGCTTTGCCTTATTCACTATTCTTTCTTTCTCTCTTTCCAATTTAAGTAATTCTTCTTGAAAATTTGTTATCTTTTACTCAAAAACTGATAGTGTATCAGGTGAGTTGACAAAACTATCTGCAAGTTTATTGATCTCATCGTGTACCTTACATATCTTCTTGTCTATATCTATAGTCAAAAAGTTTGTTTTACAAGTATCTTTGTACAAATTTTTGTACTCTTTCAATAAATTACATAATTCCAGTAGAAGTGTGTCAAAATCTCTGTTACACTTCTTTATTTGCTCATCAAAGAATTTCTGTTTTTCAACTTCTACTTTATCCTTTAATGACTCTTCCTTTATTTTCTCAATGTTTTCTGTGATATATTTACACAGTGTATCAAGTTGTCCTAAAGAATCTTTATTGTCTATATTACAGTTAGGAGCAATTACCTTCAAAATTGGTATGGTATCATCAATTGCCTTGTAAGCTTGTGAGCTGCAGTCGGTTATCTTCTTGATTGAATCTAATAGTACCTCAGTCACATTAGTTGATTTGTAGCCTAATGATGAATCAACAATCTGAGTACCAGTGGAAGTAACCAAGCTTATATTGACCTCTAGTAGGTTTGTTTGTGTCTACATTTCTTTAAGCAATGGTTTTTCTACTTCACTAGTTGCCGGTGGTACTGTTTCCTTATGTACCTATTCCTGTTGTTGTTGTTCCTGTTCCGGAGCCTTTTGCTCTTTTTGTTTCTCTGTTTGTTGTATTTCCTCAGTCTAAGTCTGAGTCTCTACCTTTTGCTCTTTGTCTCCTGTGTGTTATCAGTTTCCTCAGCTACCAGAGGCTCACTAGCCATATCAGCCTTATCAGTTGTATCTTTGTCTACCACTATGTTGATCTTTTGAGTATCAACATCCACAGTATATAAGACTTCAGGATTAGGATTATCATCCTCTACATCCATACTCTCAACTGCCGGTTGATCTTCTATAGCTATTATTTTTACCAGTGGAGTAATCAAAGGAGGTGGGGGTAAGTTGTCTCTAACCTTGATACTAGGTGGTCCACCAACTTTACCTTTACCCTTGTCTCTATCTTTCTGATAAACTTTTATGGGTTTGGGGTTCCTGTACTCTTCTTGTTTTTCTTTCTCAACTAGGAATATATCCCATCCATTTTCTGTCTCCTCAGTCACCTCATTAATTCTTCCAACCATTTAAACAATGTGCTAGTGTGCAGTAGAAAATACTATCTGATTGGCTTGAGCAATTCGGTCATCAATTTCTTTGGGTGAGTTTACCAGATAAATAGCAAGTATCTTTTCAATCTTTATTTTCTTATCTAGTTCTATTACCGCTTGTCTTCTTGCTTCTAGTCTTTTAAATAGCTCATCTGGAATTTCATTGACTACTTCCATCAAAAACTTCTTATACATATCCATATGCAATATAACTCTATTTTCAACTTGCTCTTTTTCATCAGTTGTTAGAGTGTCATATATTTTCTCTATGTTATTCAATTTACCTTCCTCTGTAATTTCATTCAACAGTATATCAAGAGGGGCCAAGTCTTTGTTTGTCCTCTTCTTCTTTTTGGGTGTCAGTTTCTTCTTCTCTGGTGTGGCCTTTCTTACCGGAGATCTCACTGCTTGTTGTTTTTGCCTTGTCCTCTTGGGTGAGGGTGTGGTTGCCGGTGAGGGATCTCTTTTTCTTACAACTCTTTTGAAAGTTGCAGGCATGTCACTCCCTGAAGAAGTACCTACCGGGTGATAGGTGAGTTTCAGGTTGTGGAGCTGCTAACTCATCCTCTGTTCTACCGGTTTTCTTCAACACATCTTCTTTGATGGCTTTTGCTTGTCTCGAACCTTTCCTTACAACTGCCTCAACCTTTTTCACTCTTTTCTTTGTTTGTATTTGGCTTTCAATGGTTTCTGCACTACCAAATACTTCTTCCTTAGGTTCTCTAGGGGTTTCTAGAAGTGCTTTATCATATGTTTCAATTATATGATCATCCGTTTCATAGCCCATCTCAGTTACCCAAACTGTCCTAAGGATGACTGCTTCCATCTAGATTTCATCTTTCTTGATTACAAAGCATATTTCATCTTTGTATTTGTCGACAATCTTTTGTGATAACTTGATTCTTTTCTTCATTTTGGCCTTTAATGTTTGGAAAAAGTCATGAATATTGTTTTCCTTGTCTTCTCCCATGTTATTGAATAGTTCTGTTAATTGTTTGCCTACTGGTATATCATATCCAAGTTCTTTGTAGCCTATACCGGGAACCTGTTTTGTTATATGTAGCATTAGACATACTAACAGATTTCCAAACCTGAAAGTTCCTTTCTTATCCTTTTTAATCTTTCCAAGGTTGTCAATTAATTCATCTTTTAACCACTCACATATATCAATCTTTGCATTATCTGTGACCATATCATAAGCACTCTTAATGCACAAACTTGAAACTAAATTGAGTCTATTTGCATGAGTAGCTTTATACCCTAATATCATGCTGATAAATCTCACATTAATATCTGTTACATCATTAACTCTTAGGGACCTCTTATCGAATGTTGCACCAGTTAGGTTTGTAACTAGGTCATTGGATACCTTCTTGGTTTTATCTGGCCTTTTACCGGTGATTGGTAACCCTGTGACAACTTTCACAGCTTCCTTAGTGATTTTGCGGATTGCATCTAACCAAAAAAATTCACCATGTACCCTGCTTAAGACCATCCTAATCACATCCTTGGGGAATTCAGGAATGCTAAGGATCTCTGTAAATCCTAGGGTCTCAATGATCTTGTGTTTATCTTTTACATTGCCGGTTTTATCACATACCCTAGTTTTAAACATAGTCTTAATTTCTTCATCTCCTTGTTCCTCAATGTTGCAGTGGATGTACATTCTGGGGTCTTCAACATAAACAACTCCCTTAGGAATTTGAGAAAAAGCACCTAAGGTATCATCTTTCTTTGCTACCTCGGGAACTAACTGAAATACAGGCCTAAGTCTTTTTATCACTTCAACAATAGTAGGGTTTTCTATATATTCAATTGTAGAGGTGGATGCCATAATTAAATACCTTTGACTGCCTTTAGGATGGATGATTGCTTGGAGTGTTTTTGCTTCTTGCTCGAAATGCCTTAGCTCGGAAACTTCACGCTCTTCGTAGGTTTTAAATATCGATGAAAGGAAATGGAGCCAAAACCTTGATTTTATAGTGTCTTTTTGCCATCTACCACATTAATTGCATGCCGGTTAAGTATTCACTTAACATTGTTTGCTGGTAATAAGTAATTTCCAACTTCTTATCTCTAACCGAGGGAATAATAGCACATGTGTCAATAGATTGCCAAACCCTCAAGGAAACTTTCTTCAATTAGATGAAGAACTTCCTACCGATGGAGCACTGCTCTGTCCTTCCGGTGAAGCATTAATTTGTTCTACCGGTGAAGCATTGGTTTGTTCTACCGGTGGAGGAGTATTCCCAATATTTAGATCAGCTTTTCTAATCCATTGCTTTAAGAATTCTTGCTTAACCTCTTCAACTTTTTCTTTACCTTTCAAGCTAGAACTTTTGTTGTCTACCGGTGTTCCTTTACTTCTACAGAATTTAGCAATATGCCCAATCTTGTTACATGCACAACAAGTCACATTATTCTTCTGAATAGCTTTCCCATAACCTATGCCGGTTTGTGTTCTGCATTGATTAGATAAATGTCCAAATCTTCCACAAACATAACATCTCACATTCATCCTGCAGTTTTCAGAGTTGTGACTAACTTTGTTGCATTTAGAAAATTGACCGGTGGGTGTGTTGATATTCTGATAATTTCTAGATCTACATTCATTTGCTCTATGACCATACTTATTACAGTTAAAGCATTTTCCATTGAATTTATAAGCATTAGGTTGTCTTACCCGTTTGCTGTGATCCTGAGTATTTGCAGTAGCGAAGCTTTCACCAACTTCAAAGCCAATTCCAGAAGTGTCACCTTTAGGTTTTTGATTCTTCAGCAAGGTGCCAAGTTCCTTTGAGCTTTTCTTGAATTTTTCTTTATGTTGATTTGCAGTTTCTAGTTCTCTTTCTAAGACTTGTTTTTGTCTCATTAGTTCATTTGAATCATTTTGAGTATGCATCAGATCTGTCTTCAACATGTCATTTTCATAGCTAAGTCTTGTGTTCTCATTTGCTGCATCACTTAGTCTTCTAGTTAATTCTTCTTCATTCTTCTTCCTATCCTCAATCTCTTTGCAAAATCTCATAGTCATATCCTGCATCTCATTCTTTGTTGTCATGTTCTCTTGTTTCAACTTGCTTATCATATCATTAAGTGATTCCTTTTCATCATTCTCATTTTGCAATTTTTGACAAAGTTCTATTCTCTTATTTCTTGCAACAGTAAAATTTTCTTGAAGTGCCTGAATGATATCCTGAGCTGCCCTTAAATCATCTTCTAGTTTGATATTTTTCAATTTCTCTGCATCATAGTCTGAAAGAGCTCCTTCCAATTGTTTCATTAGATTTTCCATCTTTACCGGTGTCAAGATCTCCCTCAAGCTGTTAGGCTTCTGAAAATAGAGGACCAAGCTCTGATACCATTTGTTAGGAATCCCACAGATACTGAAAGGGGGGGGGGGGGGGGTGAATCAGTATCTGACCGGTATATTGAATTTCTTAACTTAAAACATGTAGAATATAATATAATAGTGTACCGATATGCAAGAAATAATGCAATAAACAGAATCAAGAACATCCACATGAAAAGCACACCATAACACAAGGTTTTAACAAGGAAACCCGGTGTGGGAAAAACCTCGATGGGATTTGTGACCCACAATATTCACTCACTGGCCAATAAGAGAATATTACTTACAATAGGGGCCTGCACATGCAGGAAGGCCAACTGCCTAGAGCTCACTGCTCAATGGGAAGTCTCACTGACTTACAAAGAGGATTATACAAATCCAATATCTTGTACTGCTTTACAATAGCATCTTCAATGCCTGATCCAGTACCGGTTGCTGCTCTACTGCTTACATAAACCCCTTAACCTATATTTCGCATAATAGGTCTGCCTAATATTTTTCCTTAATGCTTACATCTCCTCTATCAAATGTCTACAATGATCTCTTTTATATATAAGAGTCATTTTACAATTTGCCAAGTCGGCTTACAAAGTTTTACAATAATAAACAAAATATAATATAACAAAATCCTGTCGGCCTCTGTGCCGATATACTTCATTTCTTCTGTGCCGGTGCTGGTGCCGGTGTCCTGAGTGCCGGTGTAGAGTGTGATCTGCTGATGCCGGTATAATGCCTTTGCCGGTGTCATAGGATTGCAAGGTTGCCATCAATGACAAAACCTTCAATCACATACAATGTCTCATTGGAGTGTGCATATGCCAACAATAATAAAATATTGCAGAGAATTATGGAGAGCGCTAATGTCAAGGTGGATGAGCAGTACAAAGGTCAAATCGGAACTTATGAGAGAGAACCGGAAGTGGAGATGATCATATCTGAACCGGTAGCACCTATATCAGAACAAAATGTTGAACCAGTTACCTCGACATTATCAAAAAATTGAAAAGTAAGTAAAGATTAGAGTAGAGAAACAAAAAGTTAGAAGACTTTTAGGTATGTAAGGTAGGTTAAATCATTCAAATGATCAAAACATTGGAGACAAGAACAAATGAGTAATGACAAGAACATGATTGGCAACTGATGAGGTACGTTTAATTTCTCAAGTTGATCTGGCATCGGTTATTGAAGCTTGTAAAGATGAATGTTGGATGAGAGCTATGTAAGAGGAATTAGATCAAATAGAAAAGAACAACACATGGACTTTAGTTCCCCAACCTAAAAAATAAGAATGCTATTGGAACTAAATGGGTCTTTCGGAATAAATTGAATGAGGATGGACAAGTTGTGAGGAACAAGGCTAGATTGGTATGTAAAGGATATTCTCAGAAGGAAGGAATTGATTATGATGAGACTTTTTCTCCAGTAGCTAGGATTGAAGTTGTGAGACTATTTCTTGATTATGCTACCCATAAGAAATACAAGTTTTATCAGATGGATATTAAGTGTGCATTTTTGAATGGAGATATTGAAGAGGAATTTTACATTGAGCAACCTGATGGATTTTCACTTTTAGATGACAAAAACATGGTTTGAAAGTTAAGGAAACCTTTATACAGATTGAAACAAGTTCCCAGAGCTTGGTATACTAGATGGGACAAATATCTTTTGAAGCTTGGTTTCACTAAAGGTAATGCTGGCAATAACTTATATTATAAGATCACTGATGATGACATATTGATTGTTGAAGTCTTTGTTGATGATATCATTTTTGGAGGTGAGGATAAGTTATGTATGGAATTCTCTAATAATATGAAGAATGAATTTGAGATGTCTATGATTGGGGAGATGAAATTTTTCTTAGGTTTGTAGATTACTCGGACTGATAAAGGTATTTTCCTTTGTCAAACTAAGTATGCTAGAGAGTTGTTGAAGAAATTTGGTATGGAAAATTCTAAACTGGTTGGTACTCCTATGGTTACAAGTGAGAAATTGACAAAGAATGATGCATTAGCTTTGATAAATCCTACAAGATATAAATCTATGATTGGAGGTTTGTTATAACTGACTCAAAATAGACCGGATATAATGAATGCAATTTGTATTGTATCAAGATATCAGAGTGATCCTAGAGAGAATCACGACAGTGCAGTGAAAAGGATTTTCAGGTATTTACAAGGAACAATTGAGTATGGTTTGTGGTATCCTAAAAATGATGACTTTACACTATGTGCATATATAGATGCAAACTAGGCTGGAGATGTTGATGACTAGAAGAGAACATCTGGTGGAGCTTTCTTTCTTGGAAAGAAACTTGTTCCATGGATCAACAAGAAACAATCATGTACTTCTTTATCTATTGTTGAAGCTGAGTATGTTGTTGTTGCTACTAACTATACACAAGTTCTATGGATGAAGCAAATGTTGAAGGATATAATGGTAGATTGCAATGAACACATAGTTATTCACTATGATAACTCTATTGCTATTAACATATCAAAGAATCTGGTATTTCATTCTAAGACAAAGCACATATCAATCAAGTATAATTTTTTGAAGGAGAAGGTGGAAGAAAATGAAGTCAGACTGGTTTATATGAACACTAAAGATATAGATATCTTCACTAAACCTTTTCCTAAGGAATCATTTGAGTACTTAGAGATGGGGGTCTTTGCCCCTCCGGTAGAGACTTGAGTGATGTTGATTGGCATCAGTCTGGAATGCATTATCATAACTATCATTCATTCTGGATTGATGTGTGGTGCTACTACTCAGGGGGGTAGTCAACTATGTGGTTTAGAAGATTTATGATTTTTCTTTGATGTTTATGTCAGATTTCTAGCATTGATGTCAAAGGGGGAGAGATATATGTGAAAAACAGAGCATAACAGGGATATCTTTCACAAGGGGAGTTTGGTCTGTTGGTTCAAAACTTCATTGTTATATCATTTTGGGGAGATTGTTGGATGTCTTCCTTTGGGGGAGACTTGTTTGGCACTTCTTGGCACTTGGATGTTTTTCACATCTACTGTTGCTATCAATGCCAAAGGGGGAGATTGTTGGCAATTTGGAGGAATTGATCATGTGTTGCATTTATGCTTGTCATTGATTTCAACACTAGTTATTTTGCCGTCTACCAGGTTTTGATAGAGTGGTTGGATTATGATGTTGATATGCAGATCTTCTCCTGTATGTTTTGTCTTGTAGAATTGGTTTGGATTGATTATTCATGTGTTCTTGATGCGTATCACATTCAATTGGTTTTGGATTTGATGATCTGGAAGCTATGATTTATTCTAGTACATCTTTTGGTTACCAGTAAGGGTTTTACCAGCAGTGCTTTATTGAAGATCTTTTGATGAATCCGATAAGTGGTGTTGGTGCAGATTATAGAAGGTTATAAGGATGCTGATGGTTATCATGTTCATGTTCCAATTGATCGGTGGTGTTTCATTTGGCTTATGGTGACCTATTATAGGTTCAGTCTTATTCTACTAGGTTATGGACCAATTTATATAACGTGTTGGTTTATGCTCCCGATGCGTTGCTGGTTGGATTTATTGATTGGTTTATGTTGTTTCGGTCTTAGGCCGACTTGGTTTATCATAGGTTTGTGAAATTATGTAATGGATTTATTGTATTATCTTTTAGGTAGCCGACCTAATTGTTTAGGTCTCGGGTTGGTATAAATATGATGTAAGATCTCTTTGTAGATCTTTGTGTGTGGGTTATGGGATTATCTGTGTGCGAATAAAGTTTTAATCATATGTAGAGGTTTTGGTCGATCATAGGTGATTGAATTGGGTTTGTATAAGAGGTTTTAAGACCTCTAGTATTGAGCTTAACCGAAACTGTACTCAGGCATAGGAGATGCTATTCTTGCAGTTCATTCATCTTTTTGGATTGTAGTCTGTATTTCTTTTGTAGTGAGTGAGGCTCTTTTTGTGATGAGCAGTACGCTCTAGTTTGTTGGCCTTCCTGCATGTGCATGCCCCTCTTATTGTAATCACATACTTTTATAGAAGTATTATATGACTGTGGGTAGGCTTGCCACTGTGGTTTTTCCCTTTATCAGGTTTTTCACGTACAAATCTCGGTGTTATGTGTTGTGGATGGATGGCAATTGTTCTGTGATTTATGTTTATGCTTAAATGATATATATGTTATTCCGGTGGTATTTGGTTTATGTATTCCAGTAAAAGGTTTTGTGTGCTTAAAGTTGCATAATCTTTTGACAACTGATTCACCCCCCCCTCTCAGCTGTCCACTAGTTATCCTAACAGTTTTGACTCAAGACAAGAAAGAGTGGAGAATAAGGATTGAGATTGATCACTTTAAAACGTGTAAGAATTGATCAATAAGGATGAATGTATGCCCACTCTTAACTAAAAACATGTCATTTGCATGCTTAGCATTACACAAAGGTTACTCAAATTGAAGTGGACCCAAAGCATAAGAGAAAAGAGTATCATTACGAAACTTTTACCATTTAAATTTTTTTCCCCCACTTTGATGTGCATGTGAAATGCCACAAGAATTCTTTAAAATATAAGAAGGTACCAAGAAAGAAAATGCACAAGCATCTATAAAAAGGACATGGATATAAAAGTAGACTATGCCTTTGGTACTTTTTTTCTTAAAATGGGTGGTTGATCTTGAAAAAATATGCAATAGGAATGAAATTAATAAGTAGCATCATATTAGCATGTTTTTATAGTAAAAAGGTTGAAAAATAAAGAAATGTAGGGTTAGGGATACTACCCTTGAAAGAATAGGTAGCTAGATAGTGTCATAAGACACTCCAAAGGACATGATATTGTCTAGGTGTTGATTCTTTGGCTTGGTTTCAATAATATATAAGAAAATGTGAATTCCTATGATTAAGGATCAATGAATGAGAGATAAATTTGTCTCTCCTATATTTCAGGCTTTGCAAGACCTAGGTAGGTATAATGCAAATGTTACTAGATTTTATATGAATAATGGATTTATCATGGTAAACAATAGATAATTTGTTCATGCATGTAAGTAAGGATCTAAAAAATGACTTCATAATCTCAAATTTTGTATCACCCTTAATGGTTGGACATAAACACAACATCATCATACATAAGTTCTCTACTAATATTCATTCACAACAATTTCACCAAATATTTGACAAAGGTTACAACAATGATACTATATATAATAGGAAAAATCTAAATTACTTATAGACAACACCAAAGTGTGGTTTTAAATTTTTAATATATAAATGGATACGTTTATTAAAAAATATTGATACCTTCTCCTTAGGATTACAAAGTCTAAAAATTGATTTAATACGATATTCTAACAACCTTCAATTTTTAAGGTTTAACAACAATACATCACTATCTTATAATGATTTAAACCCACATAAATGACTTGCTAAAAATGATTTTACTTACCAATCCTCTACAAATAGTGCACACTTCAATTACTATTTGAAAAGACTTACCATCATCCTTGAGAATGAAAAACAAATGTGTAAGAAAAACATTATTCTCTTGTAAATATACTCCTTCCAAAAAAAGAGTTCATGTTGTGCATTCATATCATTATTTAAAATATACATATTTTTTATAATAGACATATTAGAACAATATTTCAAACTTCAATTATTCTTTAGAAAGAAGAATATAAAATTTGGTAGAGTTTGTCTTCACAAGATTATTGTCTTAAAACATTACCCACCCTTACAAATGAAAGTGCCTTTACATTATATATAACCTATTTTGAAAATAAACAAGCCAACTATTACAACTTTTTGAAAAAAAAAAAAAAATCACATTGCTAGGAATCTTCTATTTTTATCCAACTTTTTATTTTGCTTTTACTTTATTTTTGGAAGCATTTAAAACTCATAGCCAAAAATACTTGATGTAGCATAATTTACAAGAGCTATAATTTATTTATCCATGTATTCATTTGACCTATCAGTTTTTAAAATGAAGATCTTAACAAGATTTATTCTCCCAAAAAATTTCTATGGCAATTTTTAGAGCCAAAATCTATCATTGGATTCTTCAAAATTTAAATTTTAGATGTTTCCAAGATTTTAAAAACTTTGAAAGTTCAGTAACTTCTTATTTGTGTGATTTTTTGGTAAAAAATGATTCAAGCTTTAATATTCATTCCTTGAGCTTTGGGTAAACTTTTATATCCATATGTGCTTAAATGAAAATTTACTAAAAATAACAATCTTGTTATTTTGATAATTTTGGTTGTTTTGGACAATTTTAGAGAATTTTTAAATCAAGTATACTCAATAGGTTCAAAAAAATTGTAAAAGACTAACCTTACACATCAAATAGGAAATAAACTAGGATAAGATATTTAGCAAAACAATTTATTTTTTTAGTAATAGGAATGAACTAGGAAATTCAACATGGACTCCACCAACATGAATAACTTTGAATCATGTGGTAGAATTATGATCATGCTTAGATATGAGGAACAATAGATATTTTGTTAGTGTGAATGAGGTTATTTCTTAACTAGTCATTAGTAGGAACCTATTCACATGTTAAGTTTACTGAGGCCTTAAGTTAGGTGTCATTATCCTAAGTTAGTTGTTCTTATATCCTAGTTGTCATTCTAGAAGTTAGTCATAGTGGGGCCATGTTCACCTCATTTATTTTTAGTTTACTAGGCATTTAATATTTGTTCATGTTAGTTATCTCAAGTGATAAGAGTAAGAAACATTTCATCATCTTGTCTAATATTATGAATACAACCTACCTATTTAAGGAACCTACTTCCAACATTTTAATATATCTCATATATCATGTAGCAATCATGTAGTCATCATATCATATTGCATTCCTTGATTTGGTGGAATAACATCTTTTATTGTTTCTTCTCTCTTGTTATGTGGAGGTTATTTGGTGTTACAGATTGGAGATCTTGAATTTTTACTTCAACATTGATGCAGAGTAAGGACTAACATCAATCAACATACAAGACATAAATAAATTCAAGGTGCATTCCAATTACACCACTTGGATACGTTGCTTCTTTGGTCTATTTCACATATGTCATCTAAACTTTAGCAAGGTCATACAATATTGGCCTAATCATGGCCTCTCACTATGGATATTGATGGCATACAAGTCATCATTACATCAAACAACTCAACAATTTTTATTTATTTTAAACCCTCATGACAACATTTACTATGAAAAGACACACAAAAACATCCATATCTTTCCCAAATGATCAAATAATCCATATTAATTTTTAGGAGCCTTTTGTAGAAATATAAAGAAGACTTTCAACACCTTTGAGCCTTTTGAGATGATGCAATACAAATATATAGTTTTCTTAATGCTTACTGGAAACCCTAGTATTATCACAGACTTGCTCTCACCAAAAATGTCATAACTTATTCAAACCTTAATGAAATTGGATCATATAAAAAGGAAATGAAACTAGAATCATTTTTCCACCTTTTACCATTTTTTTTAGACTATTATTGTACCATACCAATCTATACCATACATTTCTTTCAAACTGTTATAGGAAAAATCAGCCATTCAGGACAACTTGTACCAAAAATGACATTTTACAAATCCCAATGAAAATTGATGAGACCAATTGAAAATGGAAGTGGGTTAACATAACTAAATTCTTCAACTATTTTTAGATCAATACATGAAAGATAAAACTCATTCAAGCCAAGAGAACATTCTGCAACATGAGAAAAGTTCATAAATAATGCACAAAAATAAGGGTTTCTTCTTCTTCACAATCTCCAACAATCTCCAACCATGAAATTTGACGTTACAAATGTTGGAAATCGACACTCATCTGGTGGATACCAATGCGTGGATAATGGATTAGTGTTGTCATTGATGGCAACTCTTCATGGAAATCCTATCCAGTAGTTATGGATTTTGGTAACCAGTAGAGGGAGTGGTCTGGTAATCTGTCACCGATATTTCAGGATAGCAAAGCACTTTTGGTCTGGAATCTTTGCGGTGATTTCGGTGGATAGATTTGTGCATGAGATGATAGGGCCAACATGTATAAATTATTTTAACATCATTTGGTGGATCTGCATATGTTTTATAGATCCGGTCTAAGTTGACACTTGGTTACACGTTACATTGCATAATATGGATGGCTGACTTGATGAATGTTTCATTTTGTGATTGTAGATATATATAGCCAATGTAGGAGATCTTTTTAAGGTGTGATATGAGCGAGTGGTGATCGAGAAACCTATTTGGCACAATTTCATGTGCACATTCTTGATCTAGTAGCTGAATGAGAAGCAGAATAGGGCAGAGTTACAGAGCAGTTACAGTCAGAATTTTTACACTTAATCAGAACTCATCCGTGAATTGTTTGATGCTATTTTGGAGTTCAATTATTTTAGTTATCATTGTAAATGATCTCTAAGTCAGTGTGACTTCCATATTGTAATTGAACCTTTGGTTCTAGGCAGTGTGCTTGAATGCAAGTACTTGCATTCTCCTTATGTAATATTTATGTACTCCTGATCATAGTATATGAATATTATGGGTTCCAATCCCATCGTGGTTTTTCCCTTTTCAATTTTCCATGTAAAAATATTGGTTTTATGATTTTGTGGTTAATTATCTCATGTTCCTGCATTTTACTTTCTGGCATTTGCTTCCGGTGGTCTGAGAATGTTTAGAAATTAATTTACTGGTAGAACATTGATTCACCCCGCTCCCCCCCTCAGTGTTGCTTGATTCCAAAAATTTCTATCAGAGCCTAGTTCCTTCGAAGAAGCCTAATCTCTTGAGGAAGGTCTGGGAGATTGAATCAATAGATTCCAGTTGGCAAAGACAACTTTTTGTAGCACTTGAGGATCTTGATGCAACAAGAAATGAAATAAGTTCCTTAAAAGGAAACTTGAATTTAGCTAAAGAATTCATTAATGATTTGAAAGATCAAGTCAACACTTCAAGAGACAAGAGAAAAGAGTTCATGGACAAGTTGAAGGAGAAACAAGAGTAAAGCATTGAAGACCAAAGCAAAACTGAGGAATGTGAAAATATTGCTAAAGAGAATGTTGTATTGAAGAATGAGATCCAATCCATTGTGATGAAGCTGACTAAGGAGATTGAAGACCGGAAGAAGAATGAAGAAAGTTTGACTCAATCATTGAAAGACAAATCAAATGAATTCTATAGACTTACCTATGAGAATGATTAGGTGAATCTTGAATTGATGCAATCAAGGAATGATGGTCAAGAACTTGAAAGATATATTGTTGCCTTAAGAGATGAAATTGCTATTGCAAATGAGTACAAAGACAAATTTAATGCTAGCTCAACAAGGCTTGATGAGATACTGGATAGTTAGAGACATGGAAAGGATACAAGAAGACTTGGATATGAAAAAAGGAGAATCCTCTGGTTCTGGTCAAAGCAATGCAAAGCCTAATCATCAGAAGAACAAGAAACCTTCGGTAAGACAACCTAATGGTCACAAGTTCAATGGAAAATGTTTTGTTTGCAATAAATTTGGTCATATGGCAAGTCAATGTAGAAATAAATTTAATCAGAATAACTCATCATTCTCCAGTAAATAATACAATTGCAATAAGTATGGTCATAAGTCAATTGAATGTAGAAGTCTCAAGAATGTCAGATGCCATGCGTGTAGTAGATTTAGACATATGGATAATCAATGTAGATCTAGAGGAAATCAAAGCAATAACAAGGCTCAGAAGAACACTATTGTTTGCCATGCATGCAACAAAACTGGTCACATTGCGAAGTATTGTAGAAGCAAGAATATGAACAAGAATGCTTTGGTAGACAAGAACAAAGTTGATGAAAAAGGAAAGGCAAAGGTAGAAGAGATCAGGAACAAGCATGAGAAGATGTGGGTCAGGAAGGATGAATCCAAGGCAGCCAGTGGATCTGCACCTGAATCTGGTGCAGGATCTTCATCCGGTAACTAAGGCATTCAACCTTAGGGGGTGGCATCTTCATGCAAAATCTTGTATAACCCCCTAAAGAGATCTATGATCGATCAAGGTTGATTGCAGATGCTCTGAGATGATTATCCAGAATTCATCACACCAATCTTGGAATCCGGTGGATTGGATTATGCTGAACAAAACATTTGATTGAACTTTACAATTATATTTATTTCAACTTAAAGTTAGGGTTTGCAAAGTTAAAAAGGGATCATTTCTCACATTGCGAGTGAAGAGTTGAAGTTGTAGAGCAATGCAAACCAGATTTCAAGGCGATTAGAAGGCTTGAGGTGATCTGACAAGAAGTTCTTATGTATCTGATAGAAGAAAAAGGTATTTACTGAAGCGTGTTCATCCTTTGAGTCCTAAATTTCTTGAAACAACATCTTCTTCTATTGATACACCTTTGGTAGTAGAAATTTCTGAACAAGCAAGGCCTCAATTCAAAAGACATCCATTTAAATTTGTTGAGGATGATTCCAATGGTGCTTTTTCATCTGTGCCATACAAATTTCTACAAGTTGGTGATGTTAGGGCATACATTCACTGCACAATTGAGGAAACCAGAAGTAAGGATATCTTAACCTTGTATACAAAGCACATTATGGATGAAGTTGGAAACCCCAAACTAGAATATGCACAGTTACAAAAGAAGGGTTTCACGCAGTTTGTTCACTTTCCAATGTTTGATGAAGATGAATGGGTAAGATATATTTTGAGACGTGTCCATGATGAATTCATATGGATGGACAAACCTTATATGATAACCAAGTAGGTCGTTCATGCAGTCACATGTCTGCACCAAACCGATGGAAAACCTAATTTGAGGAAGGTAACAAACTCAACTATCAATAAACTAACCGGTGCTCAATATGACAGCAGGTCAATGACAATCGATGATATATTGGAGCATGATATCAAATTTGCATAAATGATTATTGGGTACAAAGTTTATTAGTCTAGCAGGTTGAATTTGGTCTTCGGTAATGCAATATATGCAGCTTATCAAATGGTGAAAGAGGATATGCAGTATGACTTGTGCATAGTTATTCTTGAAGAGCTCCTGAGCAGTTTGAAGAAAATCAAATCAGACAAGAAGCATGTTTTCAAATTTGGTTTTATGATTGTTTGTCTAGCACTATACTTCATGAATGAAATCCCCAGGATAGGCAAGGTCCAATGTGCATTTGACTTACCGGTATCCACTCAAATCAAACAAGGTTTGCAAAGATTGGGAAATAAAAAGAATCAAACAGGTGCCCTATGGAGTTTCTTCAAAACTTTCTGAGGTAGAATGAAGAATAGGGAAAGGATCCCTAAGGAAGTAGTGGACAAATATGCAGATACTATCTGTTTCATGGTCAATAAGGACTAGTGCCATATGGAGGCAGTAGAGCCAAGGACAGTATGGATAATGCCAATGGGCTATGAGGTTGATGCTCAAACTCTTGAAAGCTATGCTCAACATCTTTTGAGGAAATTGATTGACCCTCAAGAAGAAAAATTTGGCACATTCAAAGAAAAAGATATGGAATTGAATAAGAAGTTCACTCAGTCTGAAAGGAAAAGAAAGGTAACAAAAATGGCCGAGGCAGTGGCTGAATAGATGGGCTTTACCAGAGAAGCTATCAATAAAGCAACTAAGTCTTTGCCCACTCTAGTGAAGCCTGTTGGCAATTGACACTCATCAGATAAGAGTTAATGGCATTTTGGGTTGTCATTGATGGCAACTCATCATCTCATAGTAAATGGTTTCATTATTTGGTTAACCGACATTCATTGCACTTAATTGGTATTCATATTGCTTTACACCGGTATTGACATTCACTTCATACCCGGCTAAGTCCTGATACTGGTAACAAGTCCTGATCCCAGTAACATGTATATGGAACCTGGTAATGGATAGGACCCAGGTAGGAAATATTTTGGTTCAGATTATTTCTTTCATGGATTTTGTGGTAACGTGTGATGGCCAACATGGTCATTAGGATTATGTTTGAAACTCATTATGTACCGACAATCGACATGTTTATATTTCTTATTGAATCCGACATGGTAAGGTTGGAAGGATATTTAAGAAGATCATTTCAGCAATCAATCAGATGTGTGTTGGAATGCAAATTTTTGGTTACGAATGTTTTAGCGAGTATCAATATACATTTTGGTCAACGATTAGAAGCGTCTGTGTGTAGTTTCACATGCACAACATAACCGGTAGTTGAAAAAGGGAAAAACAAAGCATCAGACAACCGGTATACAGAGAAGGATATCAAATCATTCACTGGAACTTATCCAGCATGGTCAGATGCAATTTATAAGTTCATTTTCATTTTTAAACACTTTTTAATTTTGTAAGTCAGTGAGACTTTCCATTCTGTGTTTGAGCAGTGAGCTCTAGGCGGTTGGCCTGATTGCATGTGCAATCCCCTACATGTAATATTTGTATACCTTGATGAAGTATATAGATATTGTGGGTATCAGCCCCACCCTGGTTTTTCCCTTTGCAGGGTTTTCCATGTATAAATATTGGTGTTATGGTGTTGCATTATATGTGTTAATTGATGTATGCACTTTAATTTTATTTAATGTTAACCGGTTAATAATCAATAAGTTCAAAACTGTCATTACCGGTAGAACACTGATTTACCCCCCTCTCAGTGTTCTTGGATTCCAATAAATCCATCTCCCCAATCAACAACTCAAAGCTCATCCGGCAAAGGAGTACTGAAGCATAAGCTAAAACCAAAAAGAACTTATGTTGATGTATCTCATGTTGCATCTAAGACAAAGTTAGATGAGGAAGCCAAGAAAGAAAGAAGACAGGAGAATTTGTCAGAGTGGTTAGGAAACCATAGTCTGGTGGTTCCCATCAAAGCAATAAGACAAAATTAGAATCTACTCTAACCAGTAGGCCTAAAAGAGGAAGAAAGATAAGGACAGAGCTTGATGAAGATCTTGAATCCAACAAGGTAGAAGGTAAATATACCCTCATTCCCCCACTGACTACAAAAGAATTGATTGATAAAATAGTTATTAATGGTAATCTCAAGAATATTAGTGCATACTATGAAAATCTTGATGAGAATGAATAGAGGGAAATTAAGGAAGTTGTTGTGTTGCATTTTCTAACTTCAACAAATCATTAATTGAGTTAGAACATAGTATTCCAAAAGATCTATATAACATTCTTGATGCTAGAAGGCTAACTGCAAGCCGAGTAGATAAGGAAATGAGAGAATGTGAGTTGATCAATGTTAGTGCTTGTATCTCACAAGAAGAAGTTGATAGACTCATGGAGCAAGCCAACACGAAGTAATTCAAAAGCAAAAATAGAGGAAACAGGCTTATGATTGGCAGGGTTGAGGAAGTCAGAAAAGAAACTAAAGAGATATGGAAAATATTCTTAAAGGACAATTGGGTTCCAATCAACCCCAAATTTGATGATGGCTCTCAGAAGGAAGATACTTCCCCTTTGAAAGTATAGGCAGGTATTCCTGGTAATCAGAAGGGCGAAACTGAGATAAAGGTAAATCCGGAAGATCGGGCCAATTTAACCCTTGACGTAGAGGACAACTTCAAAATCCTCCAGTTGTCAAGGACAACCCGAAGATGGTGGAAGGGAAAGTTGCAGAGGCCAGAGAGACACCAAAAGATGATACTACACTAAGTGGTGACACCGGTGCAAAGGTTGAAGAAAAAGGAAAGGATAAAGAAGAAGCCCACACTGTGCAGGAACTGGATCAAGTAAAAGATGCAAGAAAAGAGGAATCAAAGGACAAGTTACAAGATAAGGTCGAAGAGGTGGATAAGGGAAATTATTAAATTGATGATGTCTCGGTAATCATGTCAATTGACACACCGAAGGACAAAGGGAAAAGGAATTTTCCATAAATCTCTATAAATTTTGATGGACCTCTCAACATTGGACATGTGTCTTTAGCTGAAAGGCTGATGGTTGCTACAATAGTCCAGGCTCAAGCAAGTCAGGACTTGGTTAAGTTAGAGAGTGAGGATAAAAATTTGATTGAGATGTTAATAAGTGTTCTGCAAAAGGTGGTACTAGAAATGCAATTAGATCCAAATTCTAACACCTCCGGCAAGCTATTACAACTGATCAACAATATCAGTACCAATTTTGAGTCATTGGGAAAGGAAACCACCAAGAAGTATTGGACATATTCAAGGAGGTGCATATGCAGACTTTCTAGAAGATGATTGAAGATGAAAGGGTCAGATTGAATAAAGGACTGCAGACAATGTCTGAGGCATTGAGTGAAGGAGGAAAACATATAAGTCATGCCTCATATTGCTCAAATTCACATCTAATCAGTATTTACTAGGGCAAGATTGATGGTATATATCAATCGTTTGATTCCAATGTAGCCCTTGCCAGTAGTATAGAAGGACAAGGGATTTCTCTAATTGATCAAATCTTGAGCCTCATTCAGAAAAGGACAAGATATTGAGGAAGATTGGTGAACTCTAGAACCTTATTGCCCCCCAGATAGACACCATGTTGAGCAACAAAGTAGATTGCATGAAGTCAATGGCACAACCAGTTCCGACGGACTTGAAAGATGTGGAGATATATGCTTATGTTTTTCAGTGCTTTCATTATAGTTTTGGACAACTTGAAGAATGGGTGGGATACCCACTTAGGATTTTTGAAGACCCTTTTTGCATATATCTTCAAGTATGTATAGAATATCTGGTATATACCCTTGTATATAATGTTTTGAGTAGCACCCCAAATTTAGCATTGTTGTCAAAGGGGGAGAGTAGAGTGAAAAATGCATAGGGAATGATACAAGTTTTTGAGGTTTTGGTCTAAGGGGGAGCCTTAGAAATTTTGATCTGGTATTTAGGTTGACTCAATACTTAATCATTTTTCACGAGTGTTGCCATCAATGCCAAAGGGGGAGATTGTTGGCAATTGACTCTCATCTGTTGGATAACAATGCATGGATAATGGATTAGGGTTGCAATTGATGACAACTCTTCATGGAAATCCTATCTGGTAGTTATGGATTTTGGTAACCGACAAAGAGAGTGTTCCGGTAATTTGTCACCGGTATTTCAGGATAGCAAAGTACTTTTGGTCTGGAATCTTTGCGGTGATTTCAGTGGATAGATTTGTGGATGGGATGATATGGCCAACATGTTGAAATCATTTTGACATCATTTGGTGGATTCACATATGTTTTAGAGATCTGGTCTAAGCCGACACTTGGTTGCATGTTACATTGCATAATATGGATGTTCGACTTAATGAATGTTTCATTTTATGATTGCGGATATATATGACCAATGTAGGAGATCTTTTTGAGGTGTGATATGAGTGAGTAGTGATCGAGAAACCTATTTGGCGCAGTTTCACGTACACATTCTTGATCTTGTAACCGACTGAGAAGTAGAACAGGGCAGAGTTGCAGAGTAGTTACAATTAGAATTTTTGCACTTAACCAAAACTCATCCAAGCATTGTTTGTTGCTATTTTGGAGTTCAATCATTGCAGTTATCATTGTAAATGATATGTAAGTCAGTGTGACTTCCATATTATAATTGAACCTTTTGTTCTAGGCAGTGTGCCTGAAAGCAAGTGCATTCTCCTTATGTAATATTTATGTACTCCTGATCACAATATAAGAATATTGTGGGTTCCAATCCCACCTTGGTTTTTCCCTTTTCGGGTTTCCACATAAAAAATCTTGGTGTTATGATTTTGTGGTTGATTATCTTGTGTTCCTTCATTTTAATTTCTTGCATTTGCTTCTGGTGGTCTGAGAATAAGTTTGAAAATTTATTTACCGGTAGAACACTTATTCACCCCCCCACTCTCAGCGTTCCTTGATTCCAACAACAAATTGCTTTTAAGGTATTTAAAACAAATTCCCAACTAATTTTTAACTTCCAACCATTCGAATTTTCCTCATGTACAACCTAGGACTCTTTGCATTCCATGTTTTTGCAACTTTTTACAATATTTGCAAAATGACTCAACTTTAATTCCTATGACCCAAACTAGATATGAAATGATTATTGAGGACCTTATTACATGTAATAACATAAAACAAAATAAAATACCAACTTTTTACTCTTTGAAGACCAATAAACCTATGATGCTCCTGCACCAAACATGGTATCAAAACCTTAAATATTAGAAATGCCTTCCTTTTAAAGAGTTTTAGTAATCAAGTTTTCATTTTGACTTGAGTTTCTATATAATACTATATTGCATATTGTGCTTTGGTGAGATCCGATGATTGCAACAATTTTGTTTATAGTGGTGGTATTTTTAGGTGACCCATTGTGTCTAGAAGGCTCAAGAAAGTTAGATTTGGCTTTTGTTTCACCCAATTTGGCCACCATTTGTAACTTTGGCAAAAAAAGCGTTTGAAGCTCAGAATTTGAGAGAAGCATTTTTTGAGGCATTTTTTCACACAAAGAACCCTCACCATTGCATTTAGGAGGCTATTTGGATGAATTTTGACTATAAATTTGCCTGTTTTTGAAAAAAATGTTTGGGTCAATTTTTTTGCCTAGGCAAGTCGCACAACCCCCCATGCATAGTTATGATATCGTAAGAAATACAAATTTATTATTTGGTTCTTTTATGGTACACAACACAATATCTTATAACACATTTTATATTAAAATATTTATATGGTTGTTAAAACATATAGTTGACATATGCAATATTTTGGTTCTTAGTTGAGTAAAAGTTTTTTTTTGCAAATCCATGTCCAATCTGTAGTACCCGAGAGTTAGTTTCCTTTATGTCAGCTGGCATGTTAAAAATATATTTCTAGTGTATGTTATGGAGGCCCTATAAGACTCTTAAAGACAACCTCCATTTCAAACACCTAATATATAGGAGATACAATAGATGAAAACATCAAACTATATTACAAAACTATGAGCTAAATCCACCCAAAATGTGGCACCCGACTTATCTTCAATCCAAGATGCCTTATGATGTGTCAAAACACATATTGACATGTGTAACTCCCCTTTACAACTCATTTACATGTCCAACATATTTTTTTATTTTTCTTGTTTTAGGAGACACAACTTCTAGAGGCCATAACTTTTGACCTAGGAGTTTGATTGATGAACCTTTTGAAGTTTCAAAAATTTAATGAACTTCTTTATCAATCTATAACCTAATACTCCTATTATGAGCCCTTTCAGACCCAAAGAATGCTTACAAGGCCTTCAAATTTGACTTTAAAACTTAAAAAAATGAAACTTTAATATCTTGAAATTCAAACATTATCTTACAATGAAAAATTTGTTGACATGCTTATTTAGCCAATTCATAGCTTTGAGAAAAATTCTGGACCATTCCATGCTCAAATATAAACTTATTATAAATAGTAACCTTATGTAATTACAAGATTGAGACACCATTTTCCTATGAATAATAAATGTCTAAGGTAATGATAGATTTCTTAGGGTGACCTTTCTTCATGGGGTGAAATAATTGATTATAAAGGTATGATGGGATGCCTTGTTCATCACCAATAAAAAAGAACACATAGGGAAATTGCAAACAACTACAGGGCAATAATGATAGGAGGTTTAGGTATTAATCAGGAAAACAAACTACTTCATTGACAGGCTGCTTCAAATGTGACAAGAAACAGAATGTGTTTGTGCAGACAACAATAATATGCATCAACAGATCAATTTGAGACTTTATTAATATTTGAGGCACCATTTATTACAAGGTATACCGATTCTCACAAGAATTAGTCTGACAAACATTTATAGTCACAACCTCCTTACTGGCTACTTTGACCCTTTTTCATATGTGGACCTTCTTATCATTTACAGTCACACTATCGGTTGTCTTTCTCCTTGCATTACTTTGCTTGTCGACCAGTTCATCTTTTCCAAAGTTTGACCAATGACCTTCTCTTCTCTATGCAGATCAACGAATCCTCTCCCTCAACCAGACCAACCCCGATATAGTGAAAATCACCCTTCAAATAGAGGGAAATTTGGTTGGTTAACAACTGCCAACATGGCCTTGGTGACCAACTGCCACTGTGTGCTCTTGCAATCGACTACCAATGTGTGCAACTGTTCGGTTGTTGCTTGAGTTATTGAACTTAGTTGTAAACCCATATTCTTGTCATAGTTAAGACAAGAGTGGGAACATGAACCAACACAAACAAATATGTGATAGGAACTTGAAGAAATTGCGACAGGAACAAAACATAAAACTAAACTCAACCAAAACCATAACTGGAAGAAATGGAACATCAAAAACTCAGAAAGGAAGTGAATGCCCCCGCTTCAAGGTATGCATAGAATCAAAAAAATACACTGCATGTTTGATTCACATTTCATCCACCAATTTAATTTAGAGGAAATAAAATATTCTACTATATTTTCTCCTATTAAATTAATCCGAATATAATAAAATGATCAAATATCATCAATAATGAATATGATTTAGATAACAAATGTAACGAAACTAAGACAGTGAAACAAATTTTGGCACTAACATTAAGATAAGGGTTATGCAAAAAATTAGATCTTTACAATAATTATTTAAAGACTATATAGAAATAAAAATAAATATCATTCATGCCACAACATAGTGATTTATGTTGGGGAAAATATTTTGGGTCTCATGCCACAATATAGTGATTTATGTTGGGAAAAATATTTTGGGAGAAAACCCCTTACTCTAAAGGCCACCATATATATATTATTCAAAAAGCAACAAGATTATGATATGCTTGTCAAACAAGCTTTAATAGGAGTATCACCAACCAAGGATTCAAAGACAAATTAACAACTATCATAATCTCACACACAATACAATCCAATACAATAAACAACTATAATATGATTCCCTCATAAAATATGGCTTCCTTTTAGGGAAATAAAAGTTGACATAACTTCCATTGAAAAATTCTTGACCTAATGACGAACAATCTAGATTTACAATAATAAATATATAATATGGATTTCAAGGGCATTGCCCTTAAACCTTTGTCAAGGTGTGCAACCATCAAACCCCTAATTGGGGTGATGATCTCCTTAGACCCTATAGGGGGTACCTCCTGCACCACCCACTCTCAAATGTGAAAATTTTTAATTGCAAGGTTGAGACGCCATTTTTCTCCACTATTTTCCTAACAATAAAAGCTATTGTAACTCTAGTAGCTAGGGAGAAAATATACACATTTATTCATTTTGGCATGATATAAGTTTGAATTGACCAAAATTTAATGACAAGGGATCCAACATGAAAATACATGTCAAAATAAAAAAAATAAGAAACTAAGAGAACTCAATGTAAACATATTTGATATTTTAGACTAGGTTACCTCATGTGGCATAGTTTTAGATTGGATTGTGTCATGATATCTAGTCTACGTGGAGTGGTATTTCTTCTTTTGATATGATCTTCTTAAGCATTATTTCTTTTGTCTTCACATATGTTTCTAGATATGTTTGTGCTTAGAATAATAGTGGAAAATACTTCAAGTTTGAGGTCATTGCCTTTTATTGTCTTAGTATTAGGTTAAGTTTCCAATAATCTATTTAATAAATCCCCACACCAAAAATTGCCAAAGTGATTTAAATTGCTATTTTTAGCAAAATTGACATTTCTTAACATGGTCATGAGAACCTAATTAGATTTTGTTCCAATAATATCTCATACTTACTAATAATTAGATGCACATCTTTCCACTAAAGAAATATCTATAAATTCCACTTTAGCCATCTTGGAAGACAATTATAAATTATTATTTTAAGATAACATATGAATAAATCATACGTTTGTGTGTAAATAAAAAGGAAATAAAAAAATTATACACTAAATTCTAGTCCTACATTAATCTATATCTAATAAAGGATAAAATATAATTAGTAATAACTTATTCTTGACAAAAGAACTATTGCAATTAGAGTAACTAGAGAGAGAATCATGGTTATTTGATTTCACATGATATAAGATCAATTTGGTTGTTGACAACTAAAACACTATGGTAGTAGAGCCAAAACTAAAATTGAATATGAATCAACAATAAAAAAAAATGAATACTATATAAAAATATCCGATTTAATGGAATATGTTTACCATTTTTTTTTAATAAAAAATTATTATTTTGATTGTGATTATAAGAATGGTGGTACTTATTTCAAAACCAAGCAAAATGCCTTGATTTATATCAATAATAATCATTTTCTTAAATAAGAACAAGTTATCATAGACACCCTAAGCATGCAATGTATATTCAGATGTAATGGATTGGTGAAAATGTAGAATATAAATTTAGATGATCTTAAAATTAAATATATGTTGTGTAATTTCAATAATTTTGACTCAACATTGCTTGACTCTACCAATGATCTAAAAATGTCGTTAAATAAATGTCTATAGACATTACTTTTTTTGGCACACGAACATAATGACTACTTTAAAAAAGGATCAACTTCTATGTCAAAAAAGTGAAATGATTTTTTTTAAACTAGGTCACATCACCTTTCCTACCCTATGAAATACATCACACCACATAAATTGGTCTAAGGTGAGAAATATTATTTGAATGAAGAATGTTGAAAGGTGAAGTGGCAAAAATTGGTGTTCATAGTTGATTAATATTGTGTCGGATTCAATTTGTGTGTCAAACAGTAACATTTATTGCTATGATTGTATATTTGCTGCATGTGCGTGAAGTATTATAAAAGAAAAGTGTACAAGGTGTGTAGCATACACACTTTTATCCATGCCAATTAGATATTTTTATAGTTATGAATTTATATAGAGTTACTTTATTTCAAGAGAAAACTAATGTTTGGATTAGTCACATCATTCAAAAAACTTGTTAGATGGTATCACTTAAAACAAAAGAATTAAGATAAATTGATTTTAAAGGTGACAATCTATCATTCTATTTCAATAAAGTATAACATAAATCAAGAGGTGACTCACATAAAGATGAACTATTATTCATCATTGGGGAAGATGAACATGTGAGAAGATGAACATGTGATCTGGAAAGACTATTATTACTAACAATATTAAAAATCAATTTACAAATTAGTTTCTGGAGAGGATGGCAAATGGTAATTAGATTAATCAACTTGCAAAAAACAAGAATAATAAACTACTTAAAGAGATAAATAATAGTCAAATACATGGTCATGTAGTTATCATCATCATTATTAGTAACAAGGAAATACATGAATTCAAATTGTAATCATGAGAAGGATAAGAGGTGATAGGAATGAAATTCTTAAAAGAGAATCTCTCTAAAAGAGTAAACATAATGATGCTACCTATCATTTTAAAAAATGTAACAATAAAATTCATGAAATAAGAAGGGTTTTCTTTCTATGTATGTCGATGTGAAGATGTGTCTTTCAAAAAAAATTAATGTCTACAAATAATCACACACCTTTACATGTAAAATAATTTACTCTTTCACTACAACAAGTTGTTTATTCTAAAAATATTTAGCATAATTGATGCTGTGTAGTTGCATTTCTATTTTGAATATTTTTTTCCAAACAAACAAATAAATGAACAATAAATAGCATAAATACTTAAAGAAAAGCCACATATTGAATCTTATAATTGAATTTTTTTGGGTGTTTCATGTATTTTTAAGATGATATAATATAGATGAATTTACATATTCACCAAAATAAATGAATTATTAGAAGATCAAAAGATGTGTATTTAGATCATAAGAACAATAAATGAGAGAATGTATCTTGAAGAAATCTAATTAGTAGTAGTAGACAAGAAATACATTAAGTCATTATAATTGGAATAGTCATGAAATGTAACTAGTGTTAAATAAAAAAAAGTCAATTAAAAAAACATATGTTGAAGCTTGCAAGAATATATTATAATGAGTATGGTATGAATAAGGAAAACAATCATATTTAGATCATATTTGGATAAAATGATTTATAATATTTTAAAAACTATGATCAAATGGTTGCTCCATAAAATAAATATTCACTTTAGTATTTTTTCTCACTAAATTTTTTCACACTAGTTCTAATTTTTTGAATATTATTATATCTTATATGATAATATCTAATATTCCTATATTCTTGATGCTTTGGAGTAATCCTCATCTAACATAAAAGTCAATACAATATTTCCTCAATATTTTTAGAAACCCTATCTTTAAAACTTCTAGCCACTAATTTATATATATAATTTAAAGGTTTTTTTTATTGAACCTCTAGAAAATCAACTAGTCATAATAGTCAAGAGATTGTAGAATTGTGATTGCATATTATTAAAGTGGGCTAATGATGAAGTCATGTGTCTACTTTATAATAGAAGTCACATGATTGACTTGAGTGAAGGCTCAAATTATTGATCTCAAAATAATAAAAGATAAATACAAAACTAGATATCTTGTGAAATGATTGCATAAGAGGGATATCATGCAACAAAATTTGTCTCATTTCATGAGAATCTAAAGACTATCTACCTATATAGATTTATCTTTGGAAAGTGAGGCATAAAGATTGAAACATTTGAAGTAGTAGGAAACAAGAAGCATGTGAAGGTCAAGCCCCTTAAACAAAAGTATCATGTTAGCATTTATTTAAAGATTGAAATTTTTAGTTTTTAATAATCTTTATTGATATAGGACTATATATATATATATATATATATATATATATATATATATATATATATATATATATATATATATATATATATATATATATATTCATTGACAATAAAAAACATTTATTAAAATTCATTTGATTAGAATTAAATTATATAAGTAATATCAAATATATATATATGTTCATTTCTACTTATTCATAAAATTGAAATAATCATTAATAATTGGACATTCAAATATTTATAAGCTTTTAATTTGAATCCTTGCAAACAAAAAATAAAGTAAACACAATTTTCAAATCTATACAAGAAACATAATCATTAACCTAACTTTAAAACATGCTAAAATATTTGAACTAAGATTTACAAAAATAAGTAAAACAATTCCATTAAATTCAATACCCTATATATAATTGACTATCCAAAGAAAACCACCATAAATAAAAATAACACATAACATACCAATAACTCATATAATGAACATTACTATTTAATTTATATGACAATAATTGTCTTACCTTTATCTTTAAAATCATAACAAACATACAGGTTACCTTCTTTGCAACTTTCCCGCTCACCGGATTTTGAATTTTTACAATGGTTGTCGTTTCTGTAGGGGAGGGCCCGTCCTCCCTAGAACTTGAACCCCCCCCGCTGACCTGCAGCTATGTCTGGATTTGGCTCTCATGTTGCTCTCCTAGAGTGCTGGGTAGGCTCCCTTGGTTGGTGTCGTTGACGCTTGTAATGTGGTGCTGCACGAGGCTCTCTCCCATGTGAAGATTCCACATGAGACCTCCAGCTTGGATTCTCCTAACAAGGTTCCTAAGACTGATGTTGTGGGGCCTTTTCCTGGGGAAGCTCAAGCGAGTACGTGTAAAGGTTCCCTTATTGGAAATACTAAGTCAGGGTCGCCGACTCTGCTGCCAAAGGTAACTAATGGTGAGGATGACTCGAGATTTGTCTCCCCGACAGATTTAGGGTTAATATCGCTTCCTCCATACACCTCTGCTTAGTGGGGAGATTCTTAGCCTTCAGACCCACAATAGATATGGTCAGAAGATGGGCTGGTTCAAAATGGAAACTAAAAGGTAGTGTCTCTGTCTCTTCCATGTCTGGGGGGGGGGGGATCTTTTTATTCAGAATCATTGCAAAAGAAGACTTCATTTACATTATGTCTGGTTCATGGTCTTATGGCAAACACTACTTAACTCTCTCTAAGTGGAAGTCAGGGTTTGACCCTAGTGTAGACCTCCTCAGACTGGCGTTGGTATGGATCAGAATCCCTGGCCTCCCTTTGGAGTTCTCAGATGACACCATTTTTAGATGGATTGGTAACTCTTTTGGTCAATTCGTTGCTGCTGACAATGTGACAATGCATAAGTTTAGATTAGATTATGCCTGCTTATGTGTGAATGTGGTTGTTAACAACCCCCTCCCTAACTTCATAGCTCTGAAATCTAAATGGGGTAAATAGACGCAGACTATTGTCTCCGAGACCACCTCCCTTTATTATCAAAGGTGTGGAAAACATGGTCATGTAATAGCTGACTGCTTGGTCCCTCTACCTCCGAAGGAAAAACTAAAGGAGAAGTTGTCCTCCTCGGGTATTGTCAATGTGGAGGCAACTCAAAATGTTACCCCCCCAATCCCCTAGTTACTAACAATATTGAGGATCAGACCAAGGACTTGAAGGAAAGGGATGGTCCTCACGATACTATTGAGGAGGGCCACCCCTTCTTGGAAGGTATTCTTAATATGATGAAGACCTTTGACACCAAGGCGACACCTCCCTCCTCAAGGAGATGCTTGGGCCTGAACTTGGAAGAGGGAGAGATCTCCCAGACGAAGGTAGAACAAGAAGGACTGAAAGCGAAAGAGTGCTTCAGAGAGAAGAAAGGGTACAACGAGACCGCTCCGTCTATGCTCAAGCAGCTGAATCCCGACACTATGGGAGATAGTGGGAGAACCATATGGTGCACTGGGGATGAGCCCACGCCTTCCAAAGTGAACATCCTGGATCCAACCTCCTCTTCTTTTTCTACTAGATCTACAGGGGAGATCACTATTCTCTCTCATGGAAGTCATTTTTCTCGTCATCGCTTGTGGATAAAGTGAAAGAGGAATGACAAGAACCTAAAAGAAAAACTAGAGGAAATAAGAAGTCAGATGTTGGAAATGACTCTAAACCAGGAAAACCCTCTGAGAGGACCCTTAGAACTAAGGTAATGGCTAGAGAAATTGCTAGTGGACGATAATTAACTCTGGAGACATCTCAAAAAGGCAAGAAATAAAGTTCCTTTCATGGAACTTAAGGGGTTTAAACAACTGCCAGAAGCAGTATGCTCTTAAGCAATGCATAGCTACTAATAAGGTTGATATTATTATTATCCAGGAGGTGAAAATGATCTATCAAAATTTTGCTACTCTTGTGGACAGTATATGGCCGGGTGACGCCTTCTATTATAGTGAGGAGGAAGGTGCTTCAGGGGGAATTGCTACTCTCTGGAATAAGAGTAGGTTGGATGGGCAGGTTGTTGGCCTTTCTCACAACTTTCTTATGATCAGGTTCACTATGAACAACTTCTCATGGTACTTCTTCAACATTTATGCTCCTAATACTGGATATGGCTGGGCTCTAGTCTGGGAGGAAATCACTACCTTCATGACTAATAATAGGGAGGCAATGTTCATGTTAGCCGATGACTTTAACACCCCCCTTTTCCCTAAGAGAAGTTAGGAGGCCTAACTAATTACAGTGATAACATGCTTGACTTTGCTGACTTCATTAGAAATAACAAGCTACTTGATCTTGACATTCAAGGGAATCCTTTCACCTAGTCTAACAACATAAATGGCTCTAATCTGATTCAGGTTAGGTTGGATAGGTTTCTGATCTTTGTAAAGTGGGACCTTGGCAACAATTCCTCGTTCTTGTCTCTCCCACGCACTATCACTGACCATTCCTCGATCCTCGTTTCTTGGGTTGACAAGTTGGTCTGGGGCCCCATACCCTTTAGGTATGAGATTATGTGGCACTCTCACTCGGACTTCAAACAATGTATCCAAATTTGGTCGAACTCCCCTATTCAAGGTTCTGCGATATTTAGAATCGTTAAAAAGCTAGAGATAATTAAAAGGGAGGTCAGAGCCTAGAGTAAATTTTGCTTTGGTGATATCTTCAAGAGAAAGAAGGAGGTTGAAACCAATTTGGACCGCCTCCAGAGAACCATTCCAGAGGGGATCACCTCAATGGATATCCACAAAGAGGAGGAATGTTGGAGACAAAAATAGAAAGAAATCATTAGCCTTGAAGAAATCTACTGGAAGCAAAGATCTAGAATCCAGTGATTAACTGAGGGGGATAGGAACACCTCCTTCTTTTATAGATCTGCTTCAAAGCACAAAAGGAGGAACATTATCCGATCCATTTTCAATAACACAAATTAGGAATTGGTGGGGAATAGAGAGATTGGTCAATGGGCTTCTCTATACTTTGCTAATGCTTACACGAATGACAGGGCCAACGAACCTACTAAGGTTAGTGATAAGCCTCTCAATCTTATCCCTCAAGTCCTGAATGATGTTGACAATGAGCTGTTGATGAGCCGTGTGTCTGAAGATGAAGTTAAAGAGGCAGTTTTTTCGATGGTAGCCTTTAAGGCCCCTGGACCTGATGGCTTCCCTCTAGCTTTCTTTCAGGTGTTCTAGGAAACTGTGAAGTATGAATTAATCAAAGCTACTAGGGACTTCATTTGCACTGGGAACCATCTGAAGAAATTGAATAACACTTTCATTGTTTTGGTTCCCAAAGTTCCTGACCCAAAGTTTATGACTGATTATCGCCCTATCAGCCTGTGCAATTCAGTCTACAAGATCCTCTCTAAAGTTTTTGTCAACAGAATCAAACCCTTTCTTGATAGATGTATCAACCCCTCTCAGAGGGGTTTTGTTTCGGGCAGGCAAATTCTTGATGCGGTCATAACTACCCATGAGGTCATCCACACCATGGAGAAAAGTCATAACCCAAGTATGGCTCTTAAACTTGACATCTCAAAGGCTTATGATAAAGTTAACTGAAATTTCCTATATGGTGTTCTATCCAAGATGGGATTTTGAGGAAGATTCCTTAATATTATCAAGGTGGCAGTGGAAAGTGTTCACTATTCAGTGATTGTCAACGACACCCCATGGGGATTCTTCAAGGATGGGAAGGGACTAAGGCAGGGGGACCCTCTCTCACCTTATTTGTTTATTATGGTGGCAAAAGTTTTGAGCAGGAACTTCTCCCAATTAATCAGGACTAGAAAAATCTTGGGGGTGAAAGCTGCTTCTACCCTTTCTTTGGTGGTTATGCAACAATTTGTTGATGACACCTTCCTATTTGGCTAGTTGTCTGTTATAGAAGAAAAAGAATGGAAACACCTGTTGGAGGATTACACCCTTGCCTCAAGACAACTTATCAATTATAATAAGAGCAAAATTTATTTTTTCAACATTGATAGAAATCTCCAAGGTAAACTTATGAAAATCATTGGATGTTGTGTTGCTAATCTTCCCGATTCCTACTTGAGTCTTCCCCTCACAATTAAGGAGGTCACCCCCTAATTCTGGGAGTCTATCTTAGAAATAATGCATAAGAAACTTGATGGATGGAATGGAAAAACTCTCAGTAGTGCTAGTAAACTCCACCTTCTGTCGGCCTCCCTTCAAGGTGTCCCGGTCTATTTTCTTTTGCTATTCAAGATATCCATTGCTATGACTGAGAAACTTGAGAAAATCCAAAGAAGTTTTATGTGGCCGGGGATGGAGGAAAAGTACAGACCCAACTTAGTCAATTGGGAGGTGGTGTGAAAACCTAAGTACATAGGAGGCCTAGGGATCACAAAAATTTTGAACCTGAAAAAGGCTTTGCTGACTAAAATTGGTTGGAATCTTAGCAGGACAAAGCTGACTGGTGCAAGATTATGTGGGAAAAGTATTTTAATCACACCCCCTTCTCTTCCTTTATATCTTCTAATAAGATTCCACCTGGTTCTAAGATATGGAACAACATTGTCAAAAACAAGAAATTTCTTAAACAGGGCCTAAAATGGCAGGTGGGCAATGGTGAGAAAACTAGATTATGGAAGGACAACTGGATTGGCGATAGACCCCTGGCCTCTTCCCACTTCAGTTTCCTCATGGGAACTCTCAAGGACTCGTGGGGTCCTCTTGTGATGAATTACATATCTCCCTCTCATTGTTGATTGAGGCTTGTTGATGGTCTGGGAAATAATACTCATTGGGGCCATTTGGTGGGAGAGTCACAATCTCTTCTTGAGGGGTCAAGATTCATCAATTCCCTCATGTTGATAAGCTTGTTTGGGCTATGAATCCCTCAGGGTCTTTTAGTGTAAAGTCGGCCTACAATCTCCTGTTCACCCCTATGAATGATTGCTACAGTTGGAGAGAAGTTTTGAATTCTCAGCTTATCCCTAAAATAAACTTCTTCTGATGGAGGACTTTGCATGGGAAGATCCTAACTATTGATAACGTTAAAAGGAGAGGCTTCATGTTAACCAATCAATGTGTTATGTGTAATTGTGTTGAGGAAAGCATAAATCTTCTATTTATCCATTGCCCCTTCGCTTCTATGGTTTGGCAGAAAGTTTTACAGAAATTCAACATTGCATGGATCTTCTTGGAAGACTTGCAATAGTTTATCAGCAACTGGAAGTGTCCCTCTGCCCACCCTGCGATTAGATAGTTTTGGAAAATCATCCCTTCCCATATCTGTTGGCATATCTGGAAGGAAAGGAACAACTGGATCTTCTGTGAGACTAATAACTATGTTGACATGGTGGTTTGCATAATAGAAAAGCTCCTCATGGAGAATGGTTTGGTTTGCAAATGGAAAAAATCGCAATTTGTCCCTGTGGTGATGGATTGCAATTGGATTAGGATATGGAATCTGTCTGACAATTTCTTCCGATATGACAACTCTAAAAAATGGAGAGGCTTAACACTAGATGGTCAGCCCCACCCCCCTCATGGCTAAAACTTAACTTTGATGGTGCCGCTCACAGTGGAGTTGCGGCGGGAGGTGGAATTATAAGGGATAGCTTGGGCAACTTGATTCCGGCCTATGCGGGGAATTTTGGCTCTGCCTCGAGTAACATGGATGAAGCCCTAGCACTCTTCTGGGGGCTTAAATTGGCTCTCGATATTAATTCTAAAAGACTGATCATTGAAGGGGATTCTAAGATGATTATTGAGGCAGCTAAAAGAGTTTCAGGGATTAGCTGGATGATTAACAACATACTCAAGGACATATGGTCTATGATACTCTAGCTTGAGGAATTTCAAATTCAACACATTTATAGAGAGGGAAATTCGGTGGCGGACTCTCTAGCTGCGGTGGGCCTTGAGATGAAAGGTATGAGGTGCCGAAGATACGTAGATTCACTTTCTGACAGACAGAAATCCCTCATCAGGAGAGACCAAAATTTCTCTACTAGCCAATGACTTGCTATGTCCTTTTTTTACGGGTGGACATTTTGGCCCGTCTGCGATGTTAAGATGTGGGAGGGAAATTCAAATTTGAATTGGGTGGGATATGCCAAGGTGGCTTTCGGTGGTCCCCATTTTCTCCACCGCACTGGTCCGACGATGACGTGTCCGACCACCAATAATTTTGTTACCGAAGGATTGCAACGTCAACTTTTAATCATTAAATTGATAGACCATAGCAAGTACATCACTTATTGCTATAACTAAAACTTAAGATTTCTCCATAATAAAGATCTTTGCAAGTTGGCAGACGAGTTAAGAGGTGTCCTTTCACATGCTTATCGGAGATGGCAGATGCATGCCTTGGGAAACACCATAAAAGATAATTATTGCAGCTCTCACCACACTTTGGCTAAACTTCTGTCAATAATTCTTATCTTTCACTTTGGTTTTTCCCTTGTTAGGTCCCAAAGACAACTGAGAGGGGGGGGGGGGGGGTGAATTAGTTGTCCAATAAATTTAAACCAAAACTTAATGCATAATACCAATAAACCAAACTTTATGTCGATAGACAGTTTTATCAGTTAATTGCAGTACCGGTAAAGATTAATTCATGAAACAGAAAGACAATAAGATCCACAACACATAACACAAATATTTGTACGTGGAAACCCTGTAAGGGGAAAAACCACGGTGGGAAGCCTTACCCACAATCAAATGATACTACTACAGATAGTATGTGTATACAATATGGAGTCTGCACATGCAGAAAGGCCAGCTGCCTAGAGTTCACTGCTCAATCACAAAATGAGAGTCACACTGACTACAATTGGATGGTTAAATCCAATGATAATGTACTGCTCAAAATAACATCTACATATGCTAGATTCAATACCAGTTTAGCTCTGATATGCCTTCTCAAAACCTTCCTTCAATCTTCAAATGATGTCTACGTGTATAGCTCTGCTTATTTTCGCATATACCTTATTCACACTTACTTACATTCCCATATCAATCTCACAAATGAGATCTTACATATATACCAAAGCCTAAGACCAAATGTGTAGGTCGACTTACAAAGAATATTATAATAAAATCAATTACAAATAAATCAATATGCGATGCATCATGTCGGCTCAATGCATTTACAATAATAATAAATCATCTCCATAACGTGTCATGCTGATCTGGAATAGATATGCTTGCCGGTGCATAACCTGGACCTATTTGCTAGTAACAACAAATATGCAAACCCGTTTAGATCAATAAGCAAATCGCCAAAACCAAGTGATCAAATAATGTCTTCGACATAACCAAGTAGTCTCCAAGTCATTCCAAGTGTCGGTGAACAATATAACCTGTCGGTGAACCAAATACCGGCCACTGTGCATAAGTCACCGAACATGCCAGTGGACAAAATCAAAGATCTTCAAGTGCTGATAAGGTTGACAAGTGTTAACATCAACGACAAAACCATATCAACATATCCAAAATACCAACATCCCTTCGCATAACCATTTCCAGTTCCGTGTTGCTTACCAACTTCACTATGGAGGAAGCTGTTATGGGGGGGATTTAGTCCGGCTTGAGCCGAACATTATTGACGACTGCTTCCACAATGACCCATTTGTTTGGATGTATGCCAAGGAAGGGGGCATTATCCCGTTCATGGAAGCCATGACTGAGTTTGACGAAAACCTCTCCATGCAGTTTGTTAGCAGTTGGAATGACAAGAGAGTTGTTATGGGGGATATTTCATTTGAAATCAATGAAGACGTCATCGCCCAGGCTACAGGTCTTTCAATTGAGGGAAGGAAGTGGAAGAAAACCAACAGGGTCACGGATGAGACCAGTATGAACAAATTCTACAAAAAGGGCGAGGAACCAGTTAAGATGCATGGGGGGTTCAACAGAGAATGCCTACCTTATCCATGGGACCAAGTGTGTAAAATTATTATGAAATACTTTACCCTTGAGGGAAGATATGGTGTTTTCTATTATTACCATTTCCTATTGCTCAATCATTTTTGCAACCATGATACTATTTCCTTTCCGTTCTTTTTACTGCATGCCTTAGAGTCTATTGTTAAAGAAGTCCATCATTGCATGAGTCAAGACAACAATTTCACCATCCTCCACCAGGGTTTGATGTTTTGGCTCTACAATTTCCACAGGGTCATGTGTCCACCTAAACCCATCTTTGTTCAACCTGCTCCCTCCCTCCACAGCCTCCCTGCTGGTACTAAAAAAGGTAATAAAAAGACTTCAAAAAAAACTATTACACCTTGTCAATCCCCTGACCACACCCCTCTCATTTCCCGCAAAATTGGGGAGAAAAACAAAAGCGATCCTTCCACTGCTAAACCTACCTCCAAGAAACCCAAGAAAGAACCTAAGATCCTGTTAGTTGAGTCTGACGCGGAGGACAATGTGACCCCACGAAGGTCCAATAGATTTGCAGGTAAACCCCATATGAAATAAATTGTTGTGAGGAAGAACTATGTCAATGAGGGCGAGGAAGATTCTGAGAAGGCAAAAAGTGATAAGGTAGAGGATGATATGGAGGCCATGGAGGGCTCAGAGTCTTCCAAGCTGGATACCAACGCCCCTAACTCTGAGATTGTTAAGGATGATAATAAGAACACCTCCCCTTCTTCTGTCACTTCCCCCCTACATAATCAGATCTCTGAGGAGGACGGGAGAAAGTCTAAGGGTAGTCAAACTGTTGCTGAAGGTGGAGAGAAGAAGGGGGTGGTGCATTGTGCGGGTTGTAATGCTATCTCCGAGGACCTGAATGGAGTGAAGAAGAAGTTGGACTATCTGGATTCCCATGTCAACAAAATTGTGAAATTTTCCATTAAAGTCATGCACTCCTCAACCACTTTAATGTGCTTGCTGCACTAGGAAAAAGTGAAACAGGGTGGGCTAGAAGGTGACACCACAAAGGAACTGTTTGAGTTCCTAACTGAAGATTGGACTGGGCTTTTGCTCTCCCAACACATGGGAGCTAGAAAAAATGATTAATGGTGGATGCTTTTCTTTTTTGTTATAGTTTTAGTTTAAGGATCGGTTGGATCCCTGTTAAGTTTAATTTCTTTATCATGCATATGAGGCTTGTCAAGACTCTTGCTACTTTCTTTAGTTTTTATAGTATGAACAATATGCTTTTCTCTAAGGATAGATGGTTTAAGATTAGTTTCTTATTGATTATCTGTTGTTTAAGTTGCTGTATGGATGAGATTGTTATCAATCTTGGGTTATTCTATAGCTGCAGGTGGTTTTTGTTTTTGATGATTAAGATAGGGATTGGCTGACTATCATTTGGCAGCTGTGTTTGTGTTGGTTATGCTCTCTCTGAGGCTTACTGTGTATTCCGGGTCAACCCCCTTGTTTTGGCTGCTTTATTATAAAAAAAACAAGTAAATATTAATAATTACAATATAATTTTAGTAACTTTCTAAAAAGAATTAAACACAACACTTTGATTAAATAACTTCACTGTATTGACTTATACTTATCAAACCACCATAGCCACCACTTGAAAAGAGCAACTTGGTAAAAGTGAATGACATGTCATGTGAAGAGTCATAATCTCCAACCCTCCTAGTTGCAAATAAGAAATAGAGGAAACAAAATTCCCAAATTTGTAAAAGAAACATGATCATGCATTCAACTTCTAAACAAGCTAAAATATTTGAACTAAGATTTATAAAAAGTAGCAAAATAATTCCATTAAAATCAATACCGTAAATATAATTGACTATTTAAAGAAAACAACCATAAATAAACATAATATACCTATAATTCACATAATGAGCATTACTATTTAATTTATTACAATATAATTTGAATAACTTGTTAAAAGAAATTGGGTTCTTCTTATAGTGTGGCAGTTAAGTGACAATGTTGTTGGTGTGATCACCAAGGTTCAACCTTCCATTGGGCCATTGTGATTGTAGGCTTGTGTCGTTGTTGATCCAATGTGCTTGCAGGTTTGAGCCTTAGCATTGTTGTTTGTTGTATGGAGATGAAGTTCCCCATTTGTAACCTCAATAATTCATGGCTCCATAAAGTTAAAAGCATTCCACCTCATCATTGGTCACATTAAAACCCCACTTTAACTACTCACAAATTTGAACCTTAACATTGTTGTTTGTTGTATAAAAATGAAGCCCCAATTTGCAACCTCACCAATTCATACCATCATATCCCTATCAAACTACCATAACAACCACTTTGAAAAGAATACCTAGATAAAGTAAAATAAATATCATATGAAGAGTCATAGTCCCCAACCCTCCTAGTTGCAAAGAATCTTTACATTGGGAAATTATCTCATACATGAAAATGAGAGCAATTACTCCATTGGGATTTGGCTAAAACAATGATATAATGCATCTATATCTAGGTTGAGGGGGACGTCACATAAATAATTTGAGCATGCCACAAGCCACATATTGCCAAAAACTGAGACTCGTAGATTTTTGTAAGGGCACGGAATACAAACAAACTATGTAGACATTTTGTCATAAAAGAGATTTGATAAGTACCCCGATTTTGCCATTGAGAAAAATACATAGGGATTTTGTATGCTTCTTTTGGATATTGTGCGGTACACTTCTTATTCTGCAAGGAGGGCCACCAACCATGGGGCGGTGATTAATGGAGTTTAGTATTAATTTAGGGATAAGCTCAACACTTTGGGATAGAGACAATTCCCACCAAACATTTATACCTTACGTTGTCTATTTATGTACCTTACAAACATGGTTAGGGGCCAATTGTGTGGATAAGCAATACAAGGTGGCAAAAATTAAATAAATCAATTTCATTAAATATTTATTAATGTGTAAAGGTTGAAATTGTACATCTCTGTCTTTTTTTATATGTTTTGAGTTCGTTTTGATTAGAGTGATTTTATGTAATAATGAATGTGTAAATGGTGATTTTTTAGTTGAGAGGGGACACGCGATTTTAGTTATAATTGTTTGTATCTGCATTCTTTCTAAAAGATCAATCTTAATGTTTGATTTTACTTCTTTCTTGTTGTGGATTAGATTTATAGTTGGGAAAATGATCTCGGTCACTTTACAATATTGAAAATGATCTTTTAAAATTCAAATCTTTATTTGAGGCCTACTTAGCCTATTCTTTCAGCCATTGTGTGCTCATTCAAGGCATGAAGCATTTCAAGTGTAATTATTTATTTAAACCAAAAAAAAAAGTGTAATTATTTATTTATATTTTATTTTAATTTTATTGCATAACATGTGTGATTCTTGATATTGTATTTAAAGGTGTAGCCCTAGTTCATTTTAGAACATCAAGATATATCTAGATTCATTGCATATGCGAATACACATTATCAAGGTCATCTTATTAGAATATGTTCATTGTACAAGTATCTAGGAAATTCTGCATGTTTGAGAGTGTTGTTCTTGATCTTTTATATAGTCAATGAATTGGCATCCTTACATGGTTTGACACAAAAGAAACAATAGTGCTTATTGTTGGTGCTCAAATTTATAGGCTCTTAAATCCTTATAGCCAAGTTGTTACTGATTGCTAAGGGTGTCAAACTAAAAACAACATCTCTCTAATTTATGATTAGATAGGGACAAAAATGGACCAATTTACCATGACAAGTGTTAGCAAGAAATTTGAGGGATGTAGACCGAAGTTCTGTATGTGAATTCTTTTTAGTGTTGTAGTCTTCTACCTTGAATTCAATCCTATTGAGGTAACAAGGAAATATATCCAGACCTAAGATTAGTTGTAAATCAGAATAATAACATCATATACATACAATAGATTAGATTTAAAAAAAATTGTATTCATTACATATCCTTATATCTCCTTATAAGCATTGTTTATTCATCAATTATATCTCTTACTATTCCTTACTATTGGTGAATGGATCTTACAACAAACTTATATTTTCAATAGGGGATATGGCCCTTATGCAATATTCCCAGACTTATCCTATAAGCTCATTTTCTAGTATTCTTGCACTATGATGTGCCAGCTTCTTCATATCTGTGTCTGTGTTTTATTTTTTGGTCAACATCACTTCCTCTTCAAAACTTTGACTTGTCATGAAATCAACTTTGTTTAGAATCATGGTTCTTATGTTTTAACCTTCATTGACATAATACTATAGGATGTTTCCATCTAAGGTCTTTAACCGGATCACTTCAAAATCTAAAATATTGTTATTTTGTAGGGTCCTAACCATTAGACTTTGAGTTTTTCTTGCTTCTTTTAAACTTGTTGTCATACAACACTACCATATCTCCAAGCTGAAATTGCTTTGTCCTAATGTTTCTATCATACCAAGCTTTCTACCTTCTTCTTTTTTCCCACAAATATGATTTTACTAATTGTCTTTCTTCATCCATCTTTTCCAATTCTTTTGATATGTTCTTAATCGATTCATCTTTAGCTAGTCGTGATGTTAGAGCCATGCAAATATTATTGACTATAAAGTTAACCGATAGGATATCCTATGTTGCATAGACTAAGTTAAAGGGTATGTGTGATGTAGCTCACTTATATGTGGTCTGAAAACCCCAGAGTACCACATAGGTATCTCAATATCCCAATTTTTTCTATTGTCATTGCACATCTTAGTCAAGGTGGTGCCCAATTTTTTGTTGAATGCTTCACTTACCCCATTTTCTTGTGGATGGTAAGGAATACTCTAGTTATGTGTAATTGTGAAATTTACTAGTAGCTCCTTTATAGATTTGTTGACAAAATGTTTTCCCTAGTTGCTTGTGATACTTAGGGGGCATCTAATCCTTGTAATGATATTGTTGTATTAGAGTTTAGAAATTTAATATGTGGTACAATCTTTTGTTGGTTCGGTCTCTACCCATCTAGCTAGGTAATCAAGATCGATAATTTAATGAATCTTGCTTTTGATAGATTTGTTGGAGGGTCAATAGGGCCAATGAAATCAATTACCCACTCATCGAATGGATTATGTGCTAGGACCAGGTGCAATGGAATTTGATCACTAGAAGGAATACATTTGATTCTATGATAGCTATCACATTTATTGGTATATTGCTTATTATTGTTGTATATACAATGCCGCCATAATCTAGAACAATATCTTTTGGGTTGTGGCATCTCCACAATTGTGTCCTCCTACAATTCCCTCATGTGTTTCTCTTAGGATCTGCTCCTATTCATGCTCATAGACAACTCTTTGGGGTACATCATCCCTTCCTTTCTTATACAAAGCTCCTTCAATTGAAAACAATGGTAGTGGCCTTCTTAGCAACAATTGTTTCTCATGTGCATTCAAGTCTAGTGGGTAGGTTTTAGAAGAGATCAGTTCAAATACATTGTGTAGCTCCTTGGGTATTGTTGTTATCCGAAAGAGGTATGTTCTAGGTAAGTCTTTTGCATCAGCTTCTTTGTGCCCTTCTCTTGTGTCAATCATAGATAAGTAAATTTAGCACTTGATTGTGTATCCTAGGTTTGACCACTATAGTAAAATTAAACTCCTAAAATAATGAGCCATCTACATGTGTGTCCTTGCATCATCAGTTTATTCAGTAGGAACTTTAGGGGTTCATGATTAGTGTAGAATGTGAAGGGAGTGGATAATAGGTAGTGCCAAAAATTTGTGTAAAGCATAAACCATTGCAAGGGCTTCTCATTCGGTGGTTGTTTAATTTCCTACTAGGGTAAGTGCAGAATCATGAGGGGCCAGAAAGTGGTGATATAAAGAAATTGCCTTCTCCACTCATCCAAAAACATGAAAAATCCGTGTTGACTTTTTGCTTGGCTTGGATGTCAATACATCTAGCCATGGCAAAAGCCCAAGCAAATAAGATATCCGATATTAATGAAATATTATATTAATAAAATATATATTATATTATATATTATTTAATATATTAAAATATATAATATATTATATAATATAAATTATATAATATAATATTATATAATATAAATTATATAATATAATATTATATAAATTATATAATATAATATATTATATAATATACATTATTAAATATTATATATTAATGTATATTCTATATTATTTAATATATAATATATAATATATAATATATTAAATATTATGTATTATATATTATTTAATATATAATATATAATATATTATATATAAAAAGAAGATGTCACATCCTGAAAAAAGGTACAAATATCAGAAATTTGATCCCTAATGGTATTTTTATACCCATGGAGATAACTCGTGGGTCTTTTTTCACCCATGGGCTGTGCGGATTATCGAAATCCGATATCAGATTTAACTTGATATTCAATTCTAAGGCATTTTTTTTGTGAATTCTTCAGCTCAAAGGTATGATTTTATTCTGATTTTGTTGTCTTTTCATCAATTTTTCACATTTTTTAATTTGTTTTTCGATTTTTTTGATAGAAATTAAGTTTTTTCATTTGAAATACATTGTTCTTTGAATTTTTTTGATTAAATTCAAATTTTCAACTCCAATCAGGTAAAATTGGGGATAACAATGACAATCCTAAATAGCCACAACTGCCATAACTATCGAACCCTCTATTACCAAACTCTCCATTACCAAAACCCCCCTCAATTCAAGATTTAATTGGTCAAAATTTGAACCAATTGAGGGGCATTGTGAATAGTTATAGTAGAATCTCTCATCTAGCCCCAATGTTAGTGTTGGAATCAATGAACAATGAGAGGGGGGTGAATCAGTGTTCTACAATTTACAAATCTATTAAACTGATTCTTAAACCACCGTATGCATAAGAATAAAAGTAAAGTGCAGAAACATAAACCAATGAACCACAATACCATAACACCAAAAATTTTACATGAAAACTCAGAAAGGGAAAAACCTTGATGGGATTTGAACCCACAATATTATTATACTTTGATTAGGAGTATGATAATATTACATGAAGGGGATTGCACTTGCATTTAGGCACATTGCCTAGAGCTCACTGCTTAATTACAAGAGGGCTAAAACCCAGAGGAAGGCTCACTTCCTTACAGGTGATTACAAATGATTACAATAATGAATGAACTGAAGAATAACATCTACATATGCCAAACAACAGTTCCGAATAGGCTCAGATTGACTTCTGCAACTGTTTTATCCCTTTGCTTTGTTTTCCTGCTCTATCATATATCATAGCACCAAAACCTTCAATTACATTCACCAAAATTTGCACATTTGCTCATACAGACTTCTTACATTCATATCATTTTCCAAAATGCTCAACCAAATAGATCTTTTATATCCGCATCAACAAAATAGATCAATTCTCATGTCGGCTCCCAAAAACCGCATAACATGCAACATGAAACGTGTAGCCTTAAGTCGGCTCAATCTGTCCACAAAACCATATTCGGACCCAAACAAAATGATAAAAAGATTCATATATGTTGTCCCAATCTCTTTGAACTCGAAACCAATCACTGAAATCGTCCCAAATATTTTGCATCACACGAAACACCAAGACAACTCTGTTTTACCTGAATTACTGGATACCAGACCTTCAATCTTGCTCATGAATCAACACCGAATAATTAGGATTGCAAAATAAGCTACCTAAAACCTCAAATCATCTGCCTCTATCATCGCAACTAGGGTTATGCAACCAAAATCAAGATCTACACACTGAACTCATACTCTGTCAGATATTGTGTCCCACCTTCCAAACTTATGCCTCGTGAACAATGCAACTTCCAGTAAATCAAATCTACATGCATCGGATATGATTTTTGGACTGAGTTTCCATCAATGACATCCCTTAAGCATTTCTCATGGATCAATCTTCACCAGAATAGTGTCTCTTGCCAACAATCTCCCCCTTTGGCATTGATGGCAACACTGTGAAAAATGAATTGTACACTCAAAGCTGCAAAACTTAAAAAATTTAAAAATCTCCAAGACTCTACAAGTTCAACAAGATCCCCCTGAGGATTTGCACCATTTTTCACTTCTCTCACTCCCCCTTTGATTGCAATGCCAAAGAGATGAATCCGCCAAAATTTATATACAAGGGATATGCAATGACTTACAAAATTTTGAAAATATCTACAAAAATTGTCTTTAGGCTCAACATGTGGTTATCCCAACCCTTCTTCAAATTCTCCAAAATAATTATCATACCACTGAAAATATAGCCATGCATCTTTGCTCCTCTACGATTTTACAGAACACTCTTATTCAGAGCATTTGTTGCATCTTGCATATTGGTGATCAATGAGTCTATCCATGGAGTGATAAGACTTCTTACATCTCCCACTCTGCCCAAAATTTTGTCCTTCTCTTGATTTAAACTCTTAATCTTATCTAATATACTCATAACTTGAGCTTCAACATTGCTAGTTGGGACTGATTGGGGTGCATAGGACTGAGATATGCTAGCTAGCTGCTCTTCACATTCTTTTATTTTCTTGTCAACGTCCATAGTAAACTTAGACAAAATTAAACATGACTTATATATTTGACTGCCTTCATTTAATGCATCTCATATAGTCTTCATGGTAGTTATCAAGCTTAGCCTATCTCCTTCAATCATCTTCAAAAATGTTTTCAGTCTCATAGCATTAAACTGAGTCAAAACTCTAGCATCCACTGCCTTCTCCAAAGACACAAAATGAGATTCTACTACATTTAGAATGCTCCTAAGCTTATCGGAGGGAGTATCAGTTGTGTCTGGTTTGAATGATGGAAAAATTTTCTCCAATACATCTATCGCCAATGTGATCAACTCTTTATCTACGGTGTGGGACTTGAGTAAGTCCTCATTGGATTTTTCTTGTACAAGACTTGCTAGCTTCAATTCTTGAATCAGAGATAGTGAACTGAGATCTATAGGCCCTTGAGTGAAATCATCTGAATTGGTGATAACCTATTTTCCTTTGTCAGTCTCTCTTGCCACTGTCACCGGAGCCTGATCATCCTTCTCTTCTCCTTTCTCCTTCTCGAACACCTCTGCATCTATATCTTTCTCAACATCTTCACCCTTTTCAACATCAATTGTCTCCTTAGCTGCCTTCTCTAGAAAAACTTCTATCACCTGAGGATCCTATTTAGCTTCATCGCAGTCATCAACCTTAGTAGTATCGGTATCATTTGCAGCTATTGTTTGTTCATTTGATTGCACTGTTGGAATGAATTTCTCAGTTTTTTGATCTTTTTGTACACCAGGAACCTCTATATGTACTTCCATAATGCAAGTGTCTTGTGCTTTCTCTTTCGGTTGGGTGTCATCATGCACCAGATTTACATCATATCTATGCTCTATCAAAAATTATCTCAAAATTGCTCCAGTCTCTTTAGTCACTTTATCTATTTTCCCAAGCATGATTTTATTAACTCTCTTCTTCCTTCTGAATCTTTCCTTTGCAAGCTTTAGCAATCTATCAACTTCATCTTTAGAAATTATAGAAGATAAATTCACTAATACATATTCCTTATTCTTTCATCTTCTAAGCTGGATGTGTGCCTCTTGGCATCCAAAATATCATACAATTCCTTTGGAATCATAGATGACAGCTCAATCAAAAAATTTCTATAAACATTCATATACTGTATAACTGCTTCCTCTATATCTCTCTAGTCACTTTCATCACAATTTTCATAATATACAGGTACATTCTTCAAATTTCCTTCCTTTATCACTTCATCAATTATTTCATTTAATGTATTTGGGGGGACAACAACATAAGTACCTTCTAATTTTCTAGACTTTAGAGCTTCATCCAATTCACACTTTTGCTTCTTGCTCACTCTGGCTCTACTAAATGGCTCCACTAGACTAAGGCTTCTTGGTTGGCTGGGCTCCACTGGACTAAGGCTTCTTTACCACCCTAGCATAGGTAGATGTCTTCTTCACCTTTCACTACTTCATCGGATTGTGTCTCTACATCTTCAGCAGTGACTGCAACATATTCCCTTTGTGGCTTCTCCTTCTTCCTCTTCTCGGCTCCACTGGTTGACTTGGCTTGTGGCTTGGGTGGAGGGATAGGTTTCTGTACATTGGAGGTAGGTGTAGACTAGGTTTTCCTTGGCTTGGTTTTCTTGGGAGGAGTGGAGACTGGTTGTCATGCTGGGATCCGACAACCTCTGTCACTATTGTGTTCTTGACATTTCTTAGACCGGGGATCTCATTGATTGCACTCAAATAGTTTACTGCTTGAATGGCTTGCTTTGTGATCTTGTGAGGTTTGTCCAACCATAGAAACTCATCATAGATTCAGCTCAACACATAGCCGATCCATTCTGGTTCATCAAAGACCGAAAAGTGAACAAACTAGATAAAACTCTTGCCTTGCAATGATTTGAATTCGGGCTTCAGATTCACCATTCTATCCATCATATGCTTGGTGTGTCTGCATTTCCAAGCTCTTCGATATTACAATGAATGTATGCCCTAATATCTTCATTGTGCAACACACCATACGACATAGAAGAAAATGCTCCCTCCGGATCATCCTTGATAGATTTGAATGGATGTTTCTTAAACACTGGCCTTTCCATTTCAGTGATCTCAACTACCAACGAAGTTGCTATACCAAATTTTGATGTCATTTCAAAAGTAGGGTTATAAGCAGATAGCTCGAACATAGATAAATACCTTTTCAAATTAAATTGGATGCTAGGAATCATTATCGGATTGCTTCAAGGTCTATTCACGCTACTCAATCTCATTCACCTTTCTCTTATGCCCTTTCTCTTCATTCACAATGTGAATAATGAATAATAGAATGCCCTTTTTAATCTCTGAAACCCTAACTTTAAGTTGTAATAAATGCACAACCCTAAAAGCTTTTTGGATACCCTGTTTCTTCAAGAATTCATCACCAGATTCTCTAATAGGTATATAATCTTTCGGATATCAACTGCACAACTAGTCTCAATCATCTACAACCATCCTCGTCTGGTTACAAATCTCTAAAAAGGGGGTTTTAAGGATCTACATGAAAAGCATCCCCCTAAGGCCAAAATGCCTTAGTTGCCAGATGAGGTTCCAACATTGGAATCAGGTGTGAAGCCATTCTAAACATTTTAATCTTCCTTCTTAACCCACATATTCTTATGCTACTCTCTGACCTCTTCAACCTTCTCTTTTCCCTTTTCATCTGATTTGTTCTTATCTACTGAAGCATTCTTGCTCACATTCTTGCTTCTGCAATAGTTTGCAATGTGACTAGATTTGTTGCATGCATGACAAATAACATTTCCTTGCGTAGGCCTGAAATTTATTTGATTTGGTCTCATCTTGCATTGGTTAGAAATGTGTCCAAACATTCCACAAGTAAAGCATCTCTTATTTTGGAAATTATTCATCACTGTTCTACACATGTTTGACTTATGACCAAAGTTGTTGCATATGAAACATTGACCAACAAAGGTAGGACCATTATTTATGACATTGTTCATCATCCTATTTCTGCATTGACTTGCCATATGATTGAATTTACCGCAAACAAAATAGTTACCATTGAATTTATAGGAATTAGGTTGTCTTACTAGAGGTTTCTTGTTCTTCTGATAATTTCTTTGTCTAGTACAGGAGGATTCTCCTTTCTCATAGCCAAGTCCTTGCATGTCTTTCCCATGTCTCTAACTTCCTAACATCTCATCTAGCATAGCTAAGCTAGCTTTGAATTTTTGTTTGTACTCATTAGCAATAGAAAGTTCATCTTTCAGAATTATGATCTTCCTTTCAAGGTCTTGTCCATCATTCTTGCATTGCACCAATTCAAGTTTCAACTGACCATTCTCATAGTTCAACCTGCAATATTCATCAAATCTATCCTTCAATAACTGAGTCGGATTTTCTTCATTCTTATTTCGGTCTTGAATCTCCTTTGTCAGCTTCATCATAATAGATTGCATCTCATTCTTCAGGGCTACATTATCTCTAGCAAGCTTCTCACATTCACCTGTCTTGTCTTGTAGGGCTTGATTATCAATACTTTGTTCTTCTTTCTCCTTCAGTTTATCCATTAGTTATTTTCTCTTCTCTGTGGATGTACTCACTTGTTCTTCAAAGATTCAATGAAATCTTTAGCAACATCCAGACTTCTTATCAGGTTACTCTTTTCTTTCATCACTGTATCAAGATCTTCAAGTGCCACGGTAAGTTGCTTCTGCAAACCAGAGTCCATTGATCCTATCCTCCAGATCTTCCTCAAGCTGTTAGGATTCTTTCGAGGAACTAGGCTCTTATACCAATTGTTGGAATCAATGAACATTGAGAGGGGGAAGTGAATTAGTTAACTGCAATTTACAAATCTATTAAATTTGTTCTTAAGCCATCAGATGCATACAAATGAATGTAAAGTGCATAAACATAAACCAATCAACCACAATACCATAACACCAGAACTTTTACATGGAAAATTGGAAAGGGAAAAACCACGATGGGATTTGAAACCATAATATTATTATACTTTTATCAGAAGTATGATAATATTACATGAAGAGGAATGCACTTGCATTCAGGCACACTTCCTAGAGCTCACTGCTCAATTACAAGAGGGGTACAACTCGGAGGAAGGCTCACTACCTTACAGGTGATTATAAATGATTACAATAATGAATGAACCAAATAATAGCATCTGCATATGCCAAATAGTAGTTTTGGTTAGACTTAGATTGACTTCTACAACTGTTCTATCTCTCTGCTCTATTTTCCTGCTCTGTCATATATCGGAGCACCAAAACCTTCAATTACATTCACCAAAATTTGCACATTCACTCATACAGACTTCTTACACTCATGTCATTTTCCAAAATTCTCAACCAAATCGATCTTATATATTCGCATCAACAAAATAGATCAATTCTCATGTCAGCTCCCAAAAACCACATAGCACACAACATGAAATGTGTAACCTTAAGTTGGCTCAATCCATCCACAAAACCATATGCGGACCCAAAAAAATGATAAGAATATTCATATATGTCGTCCCAATCTCCTTGAACTTGAAACCAATCACCAAAATCATCCTGAAGATTCTGCATCATACATCACACCAAGATAGCTCTGTTCTACCTGAATTACCAGATACCAGGCCTTCAATCTCGCTCATGAATCAACACTGGATACTTAGGATTACAAAATAAGATACCTCAAACCTTGAATCATTTGCCTCTATCACCACAACCAAGGTTATGCAACCAAAATCAAGATCTACACACTGAACTCATACTTTGTCGGATATTGTCTTCCACCTTCTAGACTTATGCCTCATGAACAATGCAACTTCTAGTAAATCAAATCTACATGCACCAGATATGATTTTTGGACTAAATTTCCATCAATGACAACCCCTAATCATTTCTCATGCACCAATCTTCACCGTAATAGTGTCTCTTTCCAATAGTTATCTCCATTTAATGCCATAATACAAATGTAGAAACCATCACCACAAAGCATAATTTCATTTTTTTGTGGCGAGAGTCCATGAGGAATAGATATGCAGATGGCTTGACCTCTAATCAGGTCAAGGAGCTTGAGATATCCAAATTTGATCTTGTCGCGTTGTTTATCAATCCTTGCACTAGACAACCCATAGATGTGAGAAAATCAAAACTTTCCAACGAATGGTGTCAAAATGATGATATTGTAAAAAACTTTTGGAATTGTTGGTGGATGGTTTTTGATAGACCACCCAACAAAAATCTTGATGTCCTATTTTATTTCATCAAAAAATTGTATGTTGAGTTTGTTTTGGGCAAGAATGTCAACTACTTTGACATCAAGCCTTTCTAGGGTGTGGGTTTAGGTATGCCTACAGAGAGACCTGGGGTAGTTCAAGTATTACATGGCCCATATGTTCCCCCTCCTCCCATTTATCCCCCACCTCCAATATAGCATCCATATATTATTCCTGAGGCCACATCATAGACTATATCGACTATTCACTCTTTGAGTAGCCTTTTGGTTTCTCAGGCTGGGGCACTAGCTCAGCCTTTTGGTGATGCTACCAGTGGATCCGTTGGTGCTGACACATCCTCTTGTAGTGTCATAAAATTGCAACCTTAGCAAATTTTGACTGCATTAGGGTCCTCATGCACCCAAGATCAAATCCTCTAGCCTGATCGGAGACTTCTCAACCCTCAGAATTAGCTTCTTTCTTGGACTTCGCATCACCCTGTCTGTGCTCTTCCCTAGAGAAAGGGGTAGGACAATGACCCTGTCCTAGCCCTATCTTGTGGTAGGACCTTCTTAGAGCATGAATTGTGGGTTGTGTATTGGGCGGGAAACTCCCCCAATGTCTGCATGTGACAAAAATCAAATCCACTAACATGTATTTAAGGGACATTTGTCATCTCATTTGCATAAGTGGAAGTTGGATAAGATTGGAGTTTGTCAAGTTGTATAAGCAATCAAGCATTCAAGCATTCCTTTGCAGCATTGAGCATTCTCAAGTCTCCATTCAAGGCTAGGTGTTGCATTCAAGTCAAGGATTCAACCATTGAAGAGGAGATTGATTCCAACATTCAATTTCACATAAGCACTTCTATCAACATTGCTATCATAACCTAAGCTCGGGCCTCTGTTGGTCATTTTTGGTTTTTAGTCTATTCTGATCTTTTACTTGTTGGCGTTTTGTAGGTCAGCTATCTTTTCTTTAGCTGTTATGTTTTGTTTAGCTGTGCGTTAGTGCTTATCTTTTGATCTTCCTTCTATACTAGGTTTCAGGGACCCATCAAAACTTGTTTTCCCTTAATAAAAAACATTGCTATCATAACCTCCCTTGAGGTGATTTACATTTTAGTCTTTCATTTACATCTACTTGAAAGTACTTTCTTTCATTACTTGGTTAATTTTGAAACTGGGGTTTGACCTAAAGGCAAACCCCCAATCCCAATCCATTTTTCTCTCTTTTTTCTGTGTAGGTTGTAGGTGCGTAGCTATACTTTCGGATTCGGGCTCCATTTGCAAAGGTGGAAAAACCCTTTTCATTTCTCAGATTTTTCGAAGGACCGTGTACGTTTCCGCCATGGTCCAGGCAAATTTTCCTCAAATTCGCAGGACAACTTCGTCTCGACATATTACTGCCAGATCCAGGTGCACAACTTCATCCCTTGTTTCGATCTTAAGTTATAATCAGTTCTTTGTCACTTTTGCACTACATAATTCAATCAATTCCTTTCCATTTCAAATAAGGAAGAGGGGGTCAACTTATCATTCCCATTTCATTCAGAATTCAATCTTCATCCTTGAAGGTTGAATCTAGTGAATTCTTCTCTCCTCTTCCAATGTAACTAGGTGAAAAGTGTTTGAAGGGAAATCTGTAGTGAATCTCTCATCTCTCCTTGGAGGGAAAGGGTATTTTTCCTCTCGATCTCATCATTCACCATTTTTCCACATTACATTTTGGTGAACCCGACATCTTGCATGCTTTCATTTGAAAAAAAATGCATATTTTTCATTTACAAGTTTCAAATTTATGCAAACTTAGTGGCTAAATCATTAAAAACCCTAGTTTTTAAAATTAAAATTGAACTTGTAATTTGTTAAAATTGCTTGTGGTTATCTTAGATCTGAAAATTGTTTTGTTTGTCAAATTCAATTTCCTCATTGTCTTATTCAAATTGCAAATAAAATTTACAAAATTAAGAGGTTACTTGTTAAAACCCTAATTTTCAAAAATCATCTTGAACTTGTGCAAAAATTGGACTTCCATTTAATTTTCAGATTTCTAATTGTTCTCAAATTTGTCTTCACTCCTACAATTCAAATTTTTAATTTCCCCCCTTTTTCCCAAAATTCAATTTTTAAAATTAAGTGGTTAGGTCATAAAACCCTAATTTTCAAAATTAATTGGATTTTATACAAATTTCAAATCAATTTCATTCCAATTCAGATTTCTAAACATTTTCCAAGGTGTCCCTATCCATTAGGTTTTACCTTTTTCAAATTTGCAATTCAATTCCTCTTTTTCTTCAAAACCCTAATAGGGTCTTATTTTTACATTTGCGCCTTCATTTCACCCATCTAGAGGTCGTAAAATTTATCAGTTTTTTGGGGTTAGCTTTAAAATCATCGTAATATCTATCCCTGAAAATTTTTGAAAAAATTTGGTTGGACCATGTGTGTTCCTGCCATGGTCCTCGACTTTTTTCCCAAAATTTTGGGATACTGTTATGACTGTATTTAATAGCCTAAATCTAGAAAATTGGCTGATTTTATCGATTTTTGATCCCTCTAGAATCAAAAATACCTTCAAAATACAACATTTCAAATTTAAATTTTTTTAAAAAATTAAGAGGTTAATTATAGTCTGCCCTGGTTTTAAAAATTCTGATTTTAAAATTAAGTGGTATTCCCTTGGCCCTAATTTTAAGATTTCAATTTCCTTTCATTTTTTTTTGGAAATTGTGTCATTCTCTTCCTCCAACAAATTTCAAATTGTGTAATCATTATTTTTTTAAAATTTTGCATTAATCAATTTTGTAAGCTTTGTTCCAAAATTCAAAATTCAAATTTTCCCTCTAGTGCATGAGTTTTATCACTATCAGTCCTACCTATCCTATCCTCGTTAGACGAAGCATTAGAATTAAGGCTTCCCAAGGTTTAATTACTGAGGAGATGGAGCCTAATTTGGGTGACTTATTTAATGGGGATCATGTTAATTCTTCCCATCCTAATCATGTGTTGGCATTCTACACTCTAATGAGAATTGATGGTGGAAACATTGCTGAGCAACTGATAGAGAATGTTGAGGTTAAAATTCAAACAGAGCAAACTGAGCAACCTTTGGACAGTGGAATGAATACTGGTAGTATAGTGGCTGGCACTGAGAAACCTACAGAGATAGAGATACCGGTAGCTGAGAACACAGAGAAACCCATAGAGAAACCTATAGAGGCAGAGGTACACATTGAGGCAGAAAAACACATTGAGGTAGAGGTACATGTTGAAGCAGAGAAACCGACAATCACTGAGATACCTAAACAATCAGAAAAACCTTTACTAGTTGAAATGCAAACTCAAACTGATCCACTGGAGGACAATACAAGCAAACTGATTACTAATGTTGAAAGCATAGAGGTAATTAAGGTAGTTGGTCAGACATCCGGTACTTCATTAAGTGAATTCAGACCTACCAATGTGATAGAGGTACTCTTGAACTCTATCAAGAAGATAACTAACTGTAATGCATTGGCTTATAAAGCAATTGATGACACTATACCAATTTTGAAGATGATTGTACCAAAATGTAATATAGATCATGTAAAGGATTCTTTAGGTCAATTGGACACATTGTCTAAATTTATTGCTGGAAATGTAATCACGGTTGATATGGTGAATGAGGACACATTTAGAGAGAAAATGCAAAAGGAGAAAGAAAAATTCTTTTAGGAAACAATAAAGAAGTGCACTGAACATATTAACACACTTTTACTGGCACTGAATACTACAATTTTGGAATATAAGGAACTGTATAGGGAAACATGCAAGCCACATCTGTTGACATAGGACAATGAAAAAGAAATAAGCAAAGTACAGAAGGAAATAGATGATATAGCTGATAACATTATTGGTTCATCCAAACCTATATCAGTTATAGAGAAAGAAATAGCAGGATTTGAAGAAAAAATGGAGAAATTTGAGAAGGAAAAAGAAAGGATTAAAGAAAATTCCAGAGAGCTTAAGTATAAACTTAGTCCTAAATTGGATAACCTTATCTATTTGAGAAATGAGATCTCTAAGGCATTAATTCAAGAGGAAAGATCACCAGAAGAGCATATGCATCATCTCATGGGCACGATCCAATGAACTGAGGCAACCATGAATGACAACAATAGATTCATGGAGAGTTCAAACTTGATTTTGGTAGATATATTTCAGATTGTAACCAACTGGTTACAAACCTTAAGGTGAAATTTTGCACTCGTTTGATAATTTTTCACAACCTTTGTCATTGATGTCAAAGGGGGAGTAGTGGATAGAGAAAAATGGCTATTCGGAGGAGATCATCAGCTTAGGGGGAGCACACATTTTTGGTAAATTTTTGGACTTCAGTTTTGGAACAGTTTTTGGTTTTTTCTCATGAGTGTTGCCATCAATGCCAAAGGGGGAGATTGTGGGCATTCTACACTCTAATGAGAATTGATGGTGTTGTCATTGATGGCAACCATGTGGTAACCTTCAGGCAACCTTCTGGAATTCATCTAGTAAGCCACCGACAAGTACCAACACCAACATAGACATCTATATACACCGACAAGCACTTCATCGACAACAACAACAATGCATACTGACACCCTAGCCGATAGGAATAAACTTTTGTTTATTATATTTAATTATGACTATCTTTTTCAAAGTCGACATGGCATATTGTAATAGACTCATATATGTATGAGATCTTGTAAATCATTTTTGGGATGAGATATGGAATAGGAATGAGTGAATAAGAAGGAAGATATATGCGAATGCATAAGGTAGATTTTGTATAAGGTTTAGGGTTAGAGTATGAGCTTAAACTGGTATTGAACCTGGCATAGTTGATGTTGATTTGAAGTAGTACATTGTATTGGATTTTCATAATCCATTTTGTAGATTGAGCAGTGAGCTCTAGGAAGTTGGCCTTCCTGCATGTGCAGGTCCCTCATTGTAAGTAATATTTATTCATTGGCCAGTGAGTGAATATTGTGGGTCACAAATCCCACCGAGGTTTTTCCCACACCGGGTTTCCTCATTAAACATCTTGTGTTATGAGGTGTTTTCTGTGTTGTCTTTATTGTTCTTGTTTACTACATTAATTCTTATTTACCAGTACACTATTTTGGAATGCAAAATACTTAATAAGGTTAAATATTATGTAAAACAGTTAGGTACTAATACACCCCCCCCCTCTCAGTATCTTTGGGACTATCATTAATCCTAACATCATGTGCCTATTCACCCCATTGATGAATCCCATGATGCAGAAGAAGCTTTAACTAGGGTTTCTATAGATCAACTTTCCACATTGGATAATCAATTTGATAACTTTCAACAATGGATGTCCCAAGAATACCCTAATAGTGAAGCTCATCCATTAATTTAAGGCCTTAAGTGCATGATTCAAAGTGATAAGAATGGAATTGATATTTTGCGTGGCATTGCATATATTGTTAATTCTAATGGCATGCCTATCAAGAGTTGTGCTAAAACCCTAGGTTATTCACAACCTTCAACACAAGTAAATCCTTCAATTCTTTTGACTACTCTTATGACTATTATTCCTACTTTTACCTCCAACATCATGGCTACTTCAACTCAAAATGTCATTCCTATAACCATGGGTCATGGGGGGCAATCCTCGTTCTTCATTTAATCCTCCATCTTTACCTATGTCTTCCATGAGTGTTCCTATTATTCCTCAACCAATCAATGTGACACAAGGGGGCAATTCCTTCAACAACTTTATTCCTCCTTTAAGTGTCCCTTTTCCTACCCAATCATCACCTATACCTACTTATCATAATGTCCCACCACCTTATTCTCAGTCCATGCCTTCTTTGAATAGCATCACACCACCTTCTCAATCACCTATGTCTAACATCCATTCTTCTACCAAGATGACAATTAACAATCTTGCTCAAACCATGTCTTCCTTACAACAACAAATTGCTTCTATGAGTCAATCCAAGTTTAGTGTGCCCACCTTTGATGTTGTGAGCCCACTTTCACTTGACATTGTTAAAGTCATGCCACCTAAACATGTTGAGATCCCTCAATTGGAACTCTATAATGGAAAAGGTGATCCTCTTACGCATGTCAAAACATTTCAAACCTTGTGTACTGATTTTGCTTATGATCAAAGATTGCTTGCAAAATTATTTACAAGAACACTAAAAGATAAGGCTTTACAATGGTATTTCTCTTTGCCTTCTTATTCTACCACTTCTTTTCGAAAAGTATCAAATGCTTTCATCCAACAATTTCAAAACAACATTGGTCCTAAAATCACTTTGACTGATATAATGCATTGTAAACACGGTGTTAAAGAAAAAGTGAATGATTTCATTGGTAGATATAAGAATTTGTGTGCTCAAATTTATTTTCATGTACCTGATAATGATATTCAATGAATTTTCATTTATAATTTGCAAAAAGATATCAGAGAAAAACTTCTTTTGTTTGAGTTTACTTCCTTTCCACATTTGTGCACAACACTCCACAATTATCAACTGGTTGTGAGTCAAATGGAGAAATCCACTCCTATGGCTACGAGTGATAAGGTGGGGAGTGTTAAACAACCATTTGCGAAGTTCAAACCAACAAAAAGCTTCATCAAGTTCAATGATACAATCAAAAACCACAATGCGAATGCTACAACAGGTGTGCCTTCTATTTCTAAATTTTTCCAAAGAGAAAGACAATTTACTTCCTTGAATGAATATTTACATAGTATTATGTCTTAGTTGTTGCACATAAATGCTACCAAACTTCTTCCTATAAAACAAAATGATCCTTCTAAACTTGCATCCTCTTATTTTGATAACAATTCCTTTTGTCAATTTCATCGTCAGCCTGGTCATGATACTGAGAAATGTTTTGCATTGAAGAATAAGATTCAAGACTTGATTGATAATAATACTATATCTATGGCAGGTGTGAATGATAAAGGGAATTAATCGGTAGCTCCTCCTAATCAAAATCTTAATATTTTGATTGATCCCTTGCCTTCTCATACCTCTAACATTATTGAGATTGTGCCTAATTCTTTCTCTTCTGAGGAATTTGTAATGCCCGCCAAAATACCCTAAAGAAACTAAACAATAATATTCAAATGGAGATAAAAAAATTTAATTAACATCTAATAACAACTAATGCAACACATAAAATCTCCATCTATTTACATTTGTTCATCAATTAACCAATATGAACATACATCATTACTCATTTCATGAATTAACGCAAGCAGAAATAACACAACATCATTAATCTTTCCCTAGGGTACTTTAGCATCATTACTTAAATTCATTTCCACAATAGCATACTACGCACATGATAGGTATATTTCACCTTGATTAATGCATCATAATCTAATTATCTACTCATGAGATATGCAACCTACAACATTACTTACTTCCCATGATATGCATAATTTTCTTTCTACCAATGCATCTATATGAATCATTCATGTTTACTAAGTCCATTTAACATCCTATAACATATTCATTTATTACTCCATGAACATTCCTCTCTCAAGATTATTTAACATTCTAACTAGCCTCTAATCATTCCATGAGATGATACAACTGATCCATAATGCAATTCCATTCTATTCCAATTATAATCCATTTATTTTCATGACTCATAAGATCACCTCTCTACAATAGTACAATACAACTAGGCCTTAATTCCAATTTCCAACTACAATTCATCTACAAATATAAGTACATTAAATACATCATGAGCATATCTCTTTCTACTACAAGATTTCATCTATGATATACAAAAGTATTACATTACATACATTTAATCTTATCCATTACACTGCTACAAGGTACATCCATAGTACACCATGAAGAAGAATGCACATCCACGGAAGAAGAATCCAAAAGAACATCCCAATGGCTAAAAAGCACCAACCTCCCGACCATGAAGAACCAAAGGAACCACCCCCCGTGCTAGGAGATGACACAAGGTCCCAATACATACTCCAAACCTAAGCTGACACCTATAACCAAGGAGACTAATCACACAAGAACTCTCAAGCAAGAACTTACACAATACAATATCAATGAACTCTCAGAGGCATAAAACTCATCAAAACATAAATGCATCCAATAAGCATAATCATAAATCATAAAGGGGAAACACATGTAGGAGTGGAGTGTCATCACATGCTATCCTCATAACACAATAACATAATAACACAAGGCACTAGCTTGATGGACATGTGGAGCCATCTCAACCTATGAGAGACTAAGGGAGATTAGCTTACCATCTTCACGACCTTCTCATGCTTATCCTAAAACATCCTCCCTAAGACTAAGTTATGAGGCATAAATCAATTTATCATCTTATTAATTAATCTAGCTACCCAACCCATCAATTATTAGGTTATCACTTATTTACAAATCACGGAAAACCCCAATGTGCCTTGGAAGTCTAGACTTCATGCATCCTTACAAGGAACCTCATGCAAGCCTATCTCTCATGACCCCGGTCATCACAAGGAATCCCACTCCCCCCTAACATGGTCTCAAACATGACAACACAAGAGGCTCTAGAATTATAATTGGATCTGAGAACATACATAAATCTAAAATCACAAATAATCCATATGCAAACAACAATCTCATCTCATAATCATGAAACATGTGAAAGTTAACATCATGAGAACCAAAAATCAATGAGCCTCTTGGCCAAATAAACATATCAAGGCCATAAGAAATTCCATCAAATCTGAAATGAATCATCAAATAATCTTAGCAAGGCCTATCCACTTGCTGGCACATAATCACAAGAATCTCAATCTCTCTCTTGGCGCATCAAAAAATCAAATGGAGTAAAATGCATACAAAACTCAAAATTAAATCATATGAAGACATCACCAATCATAAATAAACATTAGACAACATCATAAATGCCCTCAAAAAGCCTTTGGTACGGCCCCAAATCCAACTGACATCAAACAGACTTTAAACTAGACAAAACCTTAAAAATACACATAATCGCACATACGATTGATACTTTAGCACATCGAGGTGATCTCTTAGCACATAGAAAAACAAGTGTAAGTTTTGGCAGAAAACTGCTTAAGTGCGGGATCAAAACTGCTCGAAATATAATTAGCCAAATATGATGTATTTATACTCGTTGGAATTGGCAGGAAATGAACTAAAAGAATATGTGAACAAAATAAAATAATAAAATTCACCCAAGGAACTCCAATTGAAAACATAATGCAGACTTTTGGAGGAAGAACATCTCCAGCACTGTCAAAACTGAGGCAATCCTCCACAACCTTGAATCTAAAAAATAGTAAGCATAATATATGACTCAAATACATTTAAAAATAAATTCCACATAACAAATAACATCCATACACAAGGGGATGAGTGAAATAAAAAGGGGAAAAAGTCATGTGAGTCTCCTCTACGACAGAGTGAGATTGGGAGCTCACAAAAACTCTCCTCTTTCCCAGATTCACAATCTCCATAAGAACTCATCTACCAGGTTAAAATATCCTTAATATACAATAGAAATCTTATTAAAATAATTCATACAAGACATAAACAAAATTTGCAAGATACTCCTCATGTTGAACATTCACGACAATGCACAGGAAGCATTATTTCCAAAACTATAAACCAAGCAAGGAATCTAGAATCCCATGGCTACCCATTCCAAATCTAGGAAGACTAAAGAGAATGCATAAACCAAATCTTTTTTTTTAACCAAATCAAACATGGAGCAAACAAGTTTCAAAACTTTAAAAGAAAAACAAGAAACCAATGGAGAGGCCTCCAACCTGCAACCTGTGTGATGGTTTGTAGTTGAAGAGGAGCTCCCACAAGCCAAACCAAAATCCAACCAAGCTCCAGCCAAAACCAAGAGTGAAGAAATCCAAAACCAAGGAAGAAAACTTGCAGGAGAAATTTCCAGAGAATAGCCAATCCCACCAAAAAACCTCACGGGAATGAAAATAAAAAGCAACAATAATCCAAAAACCCTAGCCTCAATTTCGACCAATCAAAATATTCCATTTTGGAGTATATTTTACCAACCCACCATATAATATAATTTATTCACCCATTTTGAATTTAACCAATGAGAGTGAAGGGTAGGTAAAGTAAATAAAATATACTTATTCAACTAAGTGGGATTGTTTTTATTTCTTTATTTAATTTATTGTGCTCATACACCCCACTTAGGAATAAAAGTCAAACTATTTAATAAATAAGCTGAAAATAAATTTAATCCAAAAGAGAATTAAAATCAAATAAACCAAAAGCTAATAAAATAAATTAAAGAACCAAATAGATAAAAGATATGAAATAAATGTTAAACCATAGAAAGTCAAATAAATAATTAAATAGTCAAATACCATTAAAGATTAAATCGTAAATATTAAATGAATATTAAACAACAATAAAGCTTATCAAATATTAAAATAATCATAAAATCAATAAATGTTAATTATCAAATAAATATAAATATCAAATAATTAAATATTCAAAACTTATAAATTAAATACATTAAAATAAATATTTCCAAATAGAAAACTACACATCAAGAGCCACATAATTACTCTAGCATAATCAAGTAAATCAACTGGCATAAACTAGACTCACAATACCAAAGAACCAAGCTTACTAACTGACATGGTGAATTATGCCAAGACGTTGACTACTCACGGTGAACAACTTAGACCTAGAGTATGTGAGGGGAACTCATGCCATCTCCGAACCACATAAGCCATTGAAACTAAAGACACGCTCAGACCTGTGAAGCCAGGTGGAGTCCATGTCTGGTACTTGCAAAATCTTGCAACCACAAAACGATAATACAACATATATATATATATATATATATATATATATATATATATATATAGAACAAGCAAGTGATAGAGAATTGCGATGACACATCCCGCTCGCAATGAGTGATGTGGAATCCTCTCTATCATGAAGACAATCAAACAATAGTCAAACACATCTCATAAACATCTCATCATATGTAAACATAAAGTAGGTTAGTGTAATCATAATCATTATCAAAACCATGATAAATCTAATCTATCAATAATCCATCACATAGTGAGCATATAAAATCCATCGAGTACATATATCATCAAATCACAAGATCAATCATGATAGTACCAACATCCATATAGATAATCAAAATAGCATATGTCCAATATTGTCTAACATCAATCATAAGTCACTGAAGCGCATGAGTAATCATCATCCAAATCATCAAAATATAGTCTAGATAAGTCTATCAAGCATAATATAAAAGTCAACTCTAGTCAAAATAAGTCAAATCAAGGGTGGACACTACAAAATTCACTTCTATGGCTCCAAACTTGGTTAATATGGTAGAAACACAAGATACGCCTAAGGATTCTTGTATTACATTTGACCCTAACGAGACCATTAGAGCACGTGATGGCCCTTTATACATAGCTACGAAGGTTAAGGATATTCCTTGCCATGGTGCCCTTATTGATCCCTCTTGTATGGTTAATGTCATAACTGAAGAGTATCTTTTGACTTTACGATTGCATAAACCAATATATGATGCTTCTAATGTGGCTGTGAATTTATTTGATGGCTTCTCTTGTCATACCATTGGTTCTATCACCCTTCTTGTTGAAGTTCATACTAAATCCATGGATGTTGACTTTATTATCATACTATCTTTTGAGCAATTCCTTGTGAAGTTGGGCTATCCTTGGCTATCTTCCATGAAGGATATTGCTTCTCCAATCCACAAGTGTCTGAAATTTCCTCACAATGGAGAAATCATAACCATGAACCATAGCTTGTTTCATCCATCCGAAAGAAGCCCTTGTGTTCCTATTGATCTCTTTGGGCCTAAATAATTTCAATCTCTTCCATCAAGGAGCAATGTTCTTTTTCAATCCTATCAAAAATGAAAGAACAATATGATCTTATCCTTAAGTCAACCTCGATCTATAACACTTGACATTCCTATTATTCTTCAAGATGAGGTTCTTCCCCTCACAGATAGAACTCATCATCCTCCTAAGGAAGATTGTCAACCCATACCTATGGATGCGACTTTACCTTCTCTTAAGGAGAAAAGCAATATTCTTCCTAAGGCTAGACCTATACCTCCTCCTCATGATGGATCTGGTCTCCTTCCTACACCTAATATTCCTCCTTTTTATGGCGCAGTTCCACCTCCTTCCTCTTATCGAGAGAAGAGGCCCGCTTCTCCTCTTGTTCAACCAAACAGACCTCAACCTAAACCTTCCACTATCAAGGAGACAAACATTCCTACTTTTCAAGTGTTCCTCCTCCTTCTCAGCCTTCCACTAAGACTTGACAAAATTATTGTGCGAGAGAACGTTGATGAAGACGATGTGTTCGAGCTCGTGAAGCTATCCCTCAAAATACTCAATCTCCTCAAACACTGACAATTGACATGATTCCCTTTTCTACCAAGCAAGATGTTCAACCTACATCTCCAGATTATAAGTTGCACAAAACATGTGATGGTTTTATTCCTAATTGTATTCTTGCTCCTCTTTCTCTAAACTTTGATGAAGAAATGGGTGAACATGTTATTCATAATGGCAATACAATTCCTAATGCTTTTGATAGTGAGTATGAATATGTTGATGTGGACAAGCATTTATCAGATGAGTTTTCACAAACCCTAATCCTATCTCATGGAATCTAACAAAGTGACTTACAACACAAGCATAGTCCTTGTTTGGATCTTGTGATAGCTCCATCTATTGTGCTCGATGTCGCTCCTCTGGTGTGTTTCTCGCCTTCTTGAAATAGTGATAAGCAAGATCAGGAGGTGGATGTCGTGTTAGATTAGCAATATTAGCAATGTAGATCTTTCTCTCTCTCCTTTCTTTCTCTTTTGTGACCATTCTTCTATGTGTATCCCTATTCTTCTATTGTTCCCTTAATGTCTACTTGGGGACGATGCAAAGCATTGAGATCTTTTCTTGGTCTCTTTCATGTTGACTCAAAAGACATCCTTTCTTCCCTTTCTTCTAAGGTAGTGTCCTTCTTTAGGGAATGACGATTATTATATGCAAATATACATATATGATATACATGAGTTATCATACAACATACTGACCCCGACGAAAGAGAAACTACCTCATGTTTTGTGTTCATTATCCTTGGGTTTATTCCTCAATTGGGGGCTAAATCCTTGCGATAACGTGCTCCCTTCTTCTCTCTCTCTTGGGTGTATCCTACCTTAAAGCAATCACTCTCAATAAGGCTTGCACGATCGCTTTAACGTGGGGGCATACACTCCGCTCATATTTTCCTTCTTGATACTTAGAATTACTTAGTGAACTTTGTTTTTCTTTGTAATCTTTGGTATCCTTATTTTCATGACTCATAGTGAAGGGAACTTTGCTACTTGCATTCATGGTTCTCCCCTTCTCAATCTTCCCTTTTAATTTGTCAATCGAAGTCGTAAGATCCTAAGTCCACTAGGGGCTTGGTGCATCTTACCTCCTTGATGTGGTATAAGTCTTTCAATCTTGTTTCCTTGTACTTTACCGACAATATTGACATACTCTTATACTCCTGCCAAAGTGGGGGCTAAATGTAGTGTCACAAAATTGTGACCCTAGAAATTTTTGACTGCATTAGGGTCCTCACGCACGTGAGATCAAACCCTCTAGCCTTATGCGGATACCAGAGACTGCTCAACCCTCAGAATCAGCTTCTTTCTTGGCCTCTGCATCACCCCATCTGCACTCTGCCCTAGAGAAAGGGGTAGGATAGGGGCGTGGTGCCCCTATCCCAGCCCTATCTTGGGGCAGGACCTTCCTAGAACATGCATTGTGGGTTGTGCATTGGGCAGGAAACTCCCCTTATGTTGACCTGTGACAAAAATAAAATCCACTAACATGTATTTAAGGGACATTTGTCCTCTCATGTGCATAAGTGGAAGTTGGATAAGATTGGAGTTTGTTAAGTTGCATAAGCGATCAAGCAATCAAGAGAATTCAAGCATCCCTTTCCAGCATTGAGCATTCTCAAGTCTTCCTTCAAGGATAGGTGTTGCATTCAAGTCAAGGATTCAACCATTGAAGAGGAGATTGATTCCAATATTCAATTCCACACAAGAACTTCTATCAACATTGCTATCATAACCTCCCTTGAGGTGATTTACATTTCAGTCTTTCATTTACATCTATTTGAAAGTAATTTCTTTCATTACTTGGTTAATTCCAGAATTGGGGTTTGACCTAAAGGCAAACCCCCAATCCCAACCCATTTTCCTCTCTTTTTTGTGTGTAGGTTGTAGGTGCGCAGCTGTACTTTTGGATTTGGGATCCATTTGCAGAGGTGGAAAAAATCCTTTTCATTTCACAGATTTTTTGGAGGACCGTGTATGTTCCTGCCATGGTCTGGGCAACTTTTCCTCAAATTCATAGGGCAACTTCATCTCGACATATTACTGCCAGATCTAGGTGCATAGCTTCATCCCATGTCCCGATATTAAGTTATAATCAGTTCTTTGTCACTTTTGCACTACATAATTCAATCAATTCCTTTCCATTTCAAATAAGGAAGAGGGCATCAACTTATCATTCCCATTTCATTCAGAATTTAATCTTCATCCTTGAAGGTTGAATCTAGTGAATTCTCCTCTCCTCCTCCAATGTAACTAGGTGAAAAGTGTTTGAAGGGGTGAAGCTCTCATCTTTCCTTGGAGGGAAAGGGTAGTTTTCCTCTTCATCTCTCATTCACATTTCACCGACATTACACCTCTTCAGCTCCACATATTTGTGTGCCACATACTTATGCTATGTGCAATCAAGTATGCTTAAGTCCTATTGGAGAGCCCGATGATCATCTCATGGACACTACTGATTACGAGGTCCATGATATGCCAAATGCACCAGATTTGACTACAGGGACTGGAGCATAAGCTGGGGAGTCCTCACATGCTAGAGACAAGGAGGTACCTTCATCATACATTGACGATATAGAGGTAAGACTTGTAATTTCCTAGTGCATTTTATTTTAAATGAATATTTATAAGAGAGTATTAATTAATAATGTTTATATACATGGTCTATTTAACAATTGATGTCTAAGGAGGAGTTATCACAGGCCCATGATGACACCTTAACAACCATTTAATTTGTCCTTGATAGCTATACTATACATATATTATTGCACCTAGTTGTTTACATTTTTTTTATATACATGCTTCTCATTTAAATGGTCATTAATTAAATTATATATTAACTTGCATGTTTATCTTATTTTACTCTTGTAGGACACACCTAGCGTGAGTGCGGTGTCGTTCGATCCAGGCTCTAAAAGCGTAGCCAAAGACAAGGGAAATGTAATTTAATGCAAACATGATTGAATTAAGAGGTTAAATAACTTATAATGATTATACATATCTACATAGATTGATAGTTTCACATACTTTTTGTCTTTATGTACAGAGAATTGTTTACTTCACATCCTTGTTGACTGCACCCACAATACATGAAGAAGTAGAAGAGATGCCTCAGGTACATGTGCTTATTTTGTTTTGTGTTTAAAATATATAATTTGTTCCTATCATAGAAAATTATATGCTAACTTCTATCAATGTTATGTTTGTGAACATATATAGGTCATCTATGAAAATCTTGATGACATCCCTGCTCTAGCAAAGACATATTCTAGGACTACTCCCAAACTTAAGAGAAAACATGGAGATGAGGTAATCAAGAATTCAATTTTAGAGTTCAATAATAGTTCAATGTATATTAATTTTTATGTTAACTTTTCAAATGTAAATTATATAATATAACTAATCTCAATCATGGTTTGATTTTTCTCATGCAGGCCTTCAGAGCCGAGGAGTGTTGCGAAGAGGATTGATTTAGATGATCCATCAATAGTTTAGCATGCGATAGAACATTTTGAGATACTGACATGTCTAGTTGGCATGTATATTTTATATATTGACATACATTTACATATATGGACATACATTTTTTTTGAGTTGGCATTTATGCCATTTTTGTATATGGACATACACTTGTAATTATTCGACATTTTGATATCTAGAAGTTGAGATTCGATATAACTGGTTCCTCATGTGCATGGCTTCATTCTTTTAAACTTTAATCTTCAATCCAATAATTAACAATTGTTAAATAATGAATAATAGAATGTTATTTGTATAATCTTGAGATTCGATATAATTTGTTCCATCTATATCTTAAGTGTTAAATTGGGTTGCCTTTGGCAACTTCACCAAATTTAATGACCATATTGGTATTGTTATTAATCATAACATGCATACTAAGTAATGAAAAATGAAAAGTATCAAAGCATCTTCTACAATGGAATGCATTTTTTTCATAATCCATTGGTTACATGCAGCAACAATCCCCCATCATTAAATCTCTCTCAATAGGGAGATATTGTGAAGAGGACAATTTCCACACGTTGCTCGTTAAATTTAAGACCTGAATATATGAACTCTAAATATAAACTTGTTTTGATTATCATTCGGTTGCTAAAATATACAAATTTTATCTTCCTTTCTTTTATTATCACGTGCAAAATATCTCCACCCCCATTGAAGGTAGGAATATTGTGCTTCATAATGCATTGTAACATTGGTTCCAACACGTCTAGTTAGGCATTTTTACCCCAGGCATGCTCCTGTTTTGCCACCCCACTCGGTTGAACACTTAGGGACATACCCTACTGGCCTCGTCACTTAAGCATGTTGGAATCCAATAATGTTGAGAGGGAGGGGGGGGGGGTGAATCAGTGTTATATCGAAATGATCAATTTTAGCCTTATTAAAACATGCATACACTAACTGGTATACTGGTACATATAGAATTGAAAGAAGTAAAGCAACCTATAAGCCAATCATATAAATGGGAACCATAACACATAGAATTATACGTGGAAAACCTCAAAGACAAAAAACCATGGTGGGATTTGTGACCCACAATATCAATCCATTGGTCATATGAAGAGATATTACAAAATATGAGGGGGCTGCACTTGCAGGAAGGCTTACAGCCTAGAGCACACTGCTCAATCACAAAAAGAGCCTCACCGACTACATACAAATCCAGACTACAATCCAGAGAAGTGTTGAACTGCTAAGATAGAATCCTCTATGCCGAAATATAGTTCCAGTTTAAGCTCTATCTGTTCGGGTCTGAAACCCGAAACCCTTTACCGGAATAACCCTTACATAAAAATCCTCACATACATAATATCTCTGATATATTTTGCATCTCCTTCAATTACATATTTGCATAATGATCGATATCAAAATGATCTATCAAACTGACCTATATACCCTATACAAATTATCATGCCTTATGTCGACTTACAAAGATATATACAATATCAAATTACATGTCAGCCCGATAACATAAATGAATAAATATTAAAACCAATTACCAATGCCGGATCCAAGGGATGTCGGCGTCCAATATCGATAACCTTTTACTAAACCATGTCGGCTTGCATTACTGATAACCAAAGAAATCCTTCTGCCCTGCTGGTTCTCGTGTCAGTGCCATTATCAATGTAGTATTTGTGAAGTGTCTGTCAGTACACAACTGAACCAAAACATGAAGCCGGAATAAGATACCATGTTTCCATCAATGACAACATAATGAAACCAACCAATTGAGTGTCAATTTCCAACAATCTCCCCCTTTGGCATTGATGGCAACACTCATGTGAAAAATGGTCAAGGTTTCATCTGTCGGTTTCATCCTGCCTGCTCCCCTTGAGCTGAATATTCATTAATGCAAAATACTCCACATTTCCATATCTATAACTCCCATATCTCCCCCTAATGTATACAACTCCTTCTATTTTTCACATCTATAACACTCCCCCTTTGACATCAATTCCATCAAAAGTTCTAAAAGAAATGTCAAAGAAAAAGAACTATACAATGAATATCCCAAAAATATCTTACCGGAGCTTAACAAATTTTAAAATTTACAGATAAGCCTTCTCCAGTAGCTCAAGATAGGTATCCCAACCTGTTTTGAATATGCCATAAATAGATACACGTCCAATTAGTATATCTGCAAACTCTTTATCATTTACCTCTACCGGTGTGGGCTTTGCCACCATATCCATACACTCTTTCTTATGTACATTGAGTGAATCCAATCGGGGACTCACCAAGCCTATCAAACTTCAGGCTCTTCTTATAATTTTGTCTCTTTCCTTCTCAAGAAAATAAATTTGGTTTTCTAAAATCAAAATTTTACCATCAATGGATGTAGTCAATGAAATCAATCCGTCAAAGGAATTAGCTATATTTGCAATTTTCTCCTGAAGTTCTTTTATCTTCTTATCCACATTATTTGTAAGTATATTAGTGTTACAACATACCACATAAATATTTGTGCACTGCTTTAAAATTTTTTTATTAGTTTCAACTTCTCATCAATCTTTTTCTTCTCTGACTTAATTACCTAAACAAATGCATCTCTCTTAGCCTGAGAAAACCTCTCCAATGCTTGCCGGTTTGAAATATACTGTAAGGATTGAAAATCCTTTGAAATATGCTCAGTGATTGTCTTAAGCTTGTCGGATGGGCTCTCTTCATTATCAATATTGCACTTTGGGACTAGTCTATGTAATAATCCCTTTATCTGTAGATCCCTCCTTCATCAGTTTTTGTGCTACCATCATCATGAGTTCAATAGGACTCATCTCTGTTATGTTTTTCTTTTCGACCTATGAGGTATCGATTGACAACAATGATAGACCAACTATCGATTCCCTGTCAGTTTCCCCTTTCTTCTCCTTTGATGATTTATCCTTTATAACTTCTTCACTTGCACTGGTGGCTTCACCACTTGGTGCAATCTGTGTAACTGTCGGTTCCTCTGTAGGAACTGTAACCTCAACCTGTACATTTGTATTTGGAGGACTGTTATCCTCAATACTAGTATCCTGTACAACATTAACTTGTTCACTCTTTGTGTTAACCGACATCTCAATATTTTTTTGTGCATTTGTATCAACTGGGGGCTTGATTTCCACTATATTAATGCTTTCCAAAACAGAGGGTGAAGTACCCTAATCCCCTTTCCTTTTCCTCCAACCGGAGTGTCTATAGTGTTTGTCTTGGTTTCTGGTAAAGTAAAGAATCCTCTATTCTCTTCAAGGAATTTAACCCATGCTTTTTGAGTCTCCTTTATTATTTCATTTACCCTTCCTAGCATCAAACTAGTTATTCTATGTTTTCTATTAAAGACTTTTCTATCTGCCACCTCAAGTGTCTTTTCCATTTCATCTGGGGCAATAGTAACGCAAATAGATAATAACTCTTGAATTTTAATATGCTTATCTTCTTGCATAGTTGACAGTCTTCTAGCATCTAACATATTATACAACTCAGCCGGTATTTAATTTTCAATTTCTATTAAGGCTTTCTTATAAATATCCAAGTATAATAAGACTACTTCCTCTACCTCTCTATATTCATCCTCTTCTAAATGATCATAGTAAAATTGTACATTCTTTAATATGCCATCCTTGGTGATTTCATCTACTAATTCTGTGCAAGTTTTAGGTGGAACATTACTGGAATAAGTGTCATTCTTCTTCTTCCTCTTTACAGTACCAGATGCAGCTGAAGGTGTTGCCTTTGGTGCTTGCTTTTGTGCCAGTATTTTGAATGTAACCTTTCTAACCAGTTGCTTTTTAGCTTCTACCTTTGCTTCTTCTGTTTTCTTTCTTACAACCCTCTTGAATGTCAATGGTGTGTCATCCTCAGATTTAGACTCTGCTGTAATAGGCTCAATGTGTACTTCTGGATTCTTTCTCTTCCTGCCTTTCTCTGGGACAACATCAATTAATGCTTTGATGTCCCGTGAGACCTTCTCAACAAATTTGCTTTTTTTCCTTTCCTGCTTCTCTCTCTTCTTCTAGTTGAGCTCTGTTTCAACCTCATGTGTTTTATGTTGTGTAGTACCACAGAGCTTCTTTGCCTCATCAATAGGTGCATCAATTAGTATTTTTGCATAAGCATGAAGAATATGTGCATCCACCTCATAGCCCATTTCCTCCATCCAAATCTTTCGGGGCTTAACTGCTTCTATAAGTGTTTCATCCTTCTTCACCATGAAGCATATGTCAGTTGAATATTTTTCTACAATATGCTCAGGAACCCTTACCCTAGACCTCATAGATTTTTGGAATGCTTTGAAATATCCCCACACCTTATCATCTCTTTGACTTCCTAAAGTTGAAATTGATTGTTTCAATTGTCTCCCTACCAAGATGTCAAATGCCCATTGCCTTTTACCAAAACTGGGTGTATCATTCATGAAAAATAACATTAAGCAAACTATCAAGTTGCCATACCGAAAGGTACCCTTCTTATCTCCCTT